>NC_134978.1:720204-759077 GCF_965638725.1 Aptenodytes patagonicus | reverse complement strand
AGGACCCCGGCAGCGGCGAGGGGATGTTGGTGGCAGCGGTGACGACGGCAGAGAGCCGGGGGGGTGTCGGGGTCCTGGCTGATCCCTTGGGAACGATTAAATGTCCTGGTGCTGATGGCAGCTTGCCGTGTCCCGGTGTCACCTGCTTCAGGGGGGGCACGGGGTGACAGTTGTGGCATTGGGGGGGACTTTGGAGGAGCCGGTGCTTGGCTGGGTCTTGATGCCATCACCAGTGGCTTGGTGGCCCTGGCAGGGAGCTGCGGGGATGAGGATGGGGGTCCCGGGTGTGGGTTGGGGATGTGGGATGGGGTTTGGGGACAACGAGATGGTGGCCGGGCTGGGGGTCCCCATCCCTGGCTGCGGGTTGGAGACGTGGGACGGGGCTTGGGGACAATGGAGGTGGTGGATGGGATGGGGGTCCTTGTCCCTGCTGCAGGCTGGGGACGGCGAGGTGGTGGCCAGGCTGGGGGTCCCCATCTCCAGCTGTGGGCGGGGGGGACACGGGATGGGACTTGGGGACAACAAGGTGATGGCTGGGCTGGGGAGACGGGACGGGGCTTGGAGACAGCGGGTGGCAGATGGGCTGGGGGTCCCTGGCTACGGATGGGGTTTGGGGACAGTGAGGTGGTAGCCAGGCTGGGGGTCTCCCCCCCGTACCCAGCTGTGGGCTGGGGACATGGGACGGGGCTTGGGGACAGCAGGCACGAGCTGTCACCAGGGAGGGCAGCCGTGCAGGCAGGAAAGCGAGGGCTTTCCAGGGCAGCCCCAGCAGCCGCGTGGGGGATTTTCCAGTGGGATCCAGAGCTGAGGCCGGGCTGAGCCCTGGCACCCACGGGGGCCCCCCACGGGTGGCAGGGGGACAGGCTCGGGGACACCCCCGCCGCCAGGACCCGCAGGGCTCTTGCCCGCCCTGAGCCTGGCCCTCGTGGTTGGGGTGGGGGGCTCTGGGGGGCCCGGGTGCCTGGGTCCCCTCCCCGGAGGCAGCAGCGGCGGGCTCGGAGCAGGCTCACCCCCGGGGTCCGTCTGTCTGTCCGTTCCCTGCCCCCCGCAGCCGGAGTCACCATCTTCCTCCCTCCCATTAAAATGGAATTATTTATTGGGTGTTGCTTTATCCCCCGGGAAGAGCCGAGCCGGTGGCCACGGCCCCCCCCCCGAGCATCCCTCCCCCCCCTGAGTTACGGCTGTGCCACCCTCGGCACGGCGCTGAAATGGTTAAAAAACACCAAACACCCCACCACCACCACCACCACCAAATTCCCCCCAAAACCCCGCTGCAGCTGGGGCAGGGGGTACACGGGATCCCCGAACCTCCGGTCCCCACCCAGACGGGGATGTTCCCAGTTACGGTTGGGTGAGCTGGATGCCGTAAATCTCCCCGCGGTCGTGCCGTTGCCGGTGCAGGCAGGCGGCTTCGGAGGAGCCCTCGGCATCCCGCACGTTGTATTCCCCTTCTTACACGCCGTCGACTTCAGGTAATAACCGCCGCGGCCGCCAAACCCACCGCGGTGACGGCACCCAGGGAGCCCAGCGAGGCCAGCAGCACCAGCCAGCTCTCTGCGGGGCGGGAAGGTGCCGGTGACGCCGCGGTGGTGATGGAGACACCCCCCCACACACCTTTACCAATGCACCCCATCTCACCGTCCACCCGGACCCATCACGCTGCCGGCTCGCCGGCCGTGCCTGTTGGTTGCGGTGCAGGTATAAAGCCCCCGGTTGGCGGCGGCGGCACTGGCTACGGCTACCGAGCGGTTATCGGCAGCGAAGCGGAGGTTGGGGGCGGGCGGCAGCGCCCAGCCGTAGGTGGGGGTGGGCAGCCCCTCGGCACGGCACTCCACGCTGAAGCTGGCGCCTCGCGAGACGTTGGCGGAGGGCAGCACGCGCAGGCTCACCGCGGCGGGGCTGTCTGCACCGGGGCGGCACCGTCCATCAGTCAAAAACACTGCCCAGCGTTTAAAAATCACCAAACCCCCTTTTCCGCCCCAAAAAGCCACTTCTCACACTCACACTCGACGGCGACGGTGACGTTGCGGAGAGCAGAGCCGTGGGTGTTGGTGGCCCGGCACTGGTAGGTGCCGGCGTGGGCACGGGTGACATTGGGGCTTGGCCGGGGGTGGGTCCTGGCCGTCCCCCAGCTTGGCGCAGGCGACATGGGGCGGGGGGTTCCCACTGGCAGCACAGGCCAGCTCTGCCGGCGTCCCCTCCACCCAGAGCCGCTGCGCCGGGCAGCCCGTCTCGCCGATGCTCGGCTCGTCTGCAAGCCGGGAGGGACACGGCGGGGGGGGCTGGGTGCCGGCTGTCATCCCCCCCCCCCCCCCCCAAGTTGGGGTGCGGGGGCCAACTGCCCACCCCGTGCTCCCCACCCTGTGCCGATGGGACCGGCCCAAAGGTGGCCAGGCTCCCTGCCAGGCTGGCACGGATGCAGCATCCCTGGCATGGACACGGTATCCCAGCCACGGCATCCCCAGCATAGCCACGGCATCCCCAGCATAGCCACAGCATCCCCGGCACGGCCAGATCCCCAGCCCAGCTGCAGTATCCTCAGCCTGTCCTCGGCATTCCTGGCACCGCCAGATCCCCGTCCCGTCCCCAGCATCCCCGTCCCTGCCAGATCCCCGTCCCGTCCCTGTCCCCCCTGGCGCCACCATCCCTGGCACCCCCGGCACTCACACTCAACGGTGACGACGATGCTGCGGACAGCCGAGCCGTGCTTGTTGGTGGCCCGGCAGATGTAGCGGCCAGCGTCGGCCCGGCTGATGGCCCGGCTCCCCCGGCGCGGGGGGCACCACCGTCGCGGGCACAGCGGGTGCTGGGCGGGGGGTCCCCGTCGGCGCGGCACGCGAGGTCCCGCCGCTCCCCTCCACCCAGGTGCGGTGCGCGGGGCAGCCCCTCTCTGTCAGGGTGGGCTCGTCTGAGGGGGGAAAGCGGGGTCCCAGTTAGCGCGGTTGGTACCGGCACAGCCGCAGAAGGAGATGCCGGCGCCACTCACACTCCACACGGACGGTGACCAGCCAGCTCCGCATCCCCAGGCTGTTGGTGGCATTGCAGAGGTAGGTGCCGGCTCGGGATCGGGTGACCAACTCCGGCTGCCCGGTGCTGACGGCGATGCCGTTCCTGCTGCAGATGACGGTGGGCGCGGGGTTGCCGGCGGCATGGCAGGACAGCGCTTCCCACGTCCCCTGCAGCCACGTGCGGTTGCTGGGGCAGTCGCTCGCCACGATTTCAGGCGTGTCTGGAAAAGACGGAGGGATGCACCGGGAACGCCGGGAGCAGCCCGTGCCAGCTGCTGCGGGCACATCCAGGACCCTCCAGAGTGGCACTCACAGAGCACGACAAGCCGGGCGTCCGCATCCTTCGTCACTGTGCCGTCGCCGATGGCCAGGCTGGCCCGGCACCCAAATTGCCGCCCGTCATCCTCCCGCCGGGCCACCAACCGCAGCTCCAGCTGGGACTGTGGCCCCTCAGCCAGGACCCCTCCGTCGGCATCGCGGAGCTGCAGCCGGACGGCGGGGGCTCGGCGACCCCGGCGTGGCACGCTACTATCACCTCGCTGCCCGCCAGTGCCGATGCCGGGCTCAGCTCCAGGACGGGCGCCGGGAAGCCTGCAGGAAGGTGCTGTGGGTCCAATGGGATTTTGGGATCGGCTCTGGCGACCGCCCCGCCGCGCCCGGCGCCTTACGGTAGACATGGAGCTGCGTCCGTGCTGTCCGTGCCGCCGTCGCCACCGCCGCGGTGCAGGTCAGCTCCTGCCGCCCTGGGGTGCTGGTTGAGAGTGTGGTGATGGCGGTAAGCACGTCCCCGGCCGCCGTCACGGTGAAGTTTAGGCTCTGCTCTGCCAGGGTGATGGCAAAGCGGACGTCCCCGGTGGGGAAGGCACCAGCGATCCGGCAACTGGCGTTGGCAGTGGTGTCGGCTTCGAGGCTGGTGGGAGCCTGGAGCTGGGCGGCTCAGGGAGGGCTGCGGGGACGCGGCGTCACTGGGGACATGCCTCATCCCCGGCTGCGCCTCGGTGCCAGGGAGAGGATCCTGGCGGCTGGACCCTCACCGGAGCCCGGTGAGGATGCAGAGCTGCTGGGAGGACGGCGGTGAAGTCCCCGCGCCAGGGTGGGAGTGGGGATCCCGGCACGGCCCCGGCCGCCGGACAAGGGTAGGGAGGGATTCGGCACGGTGCGGCAGGCACCGTGAACGGGATTAGAGTCGCGGCCACTCAGCTGGCCGGTCCCGGAGAGACTGGGATGGGATGAGATGGGATGGGATGGGATGGGATGGGGACGGGGACAGCATGAGGATGGGGATGGGACTGGATGAGATGGGATGGGGACAGGGATGGGGACTGGGATGGGGATGGGATCGGGAAGGGGATGGGGACAGGGATGGGGACTGGGATGGGGATGGGATCGGGAAGGGGATGGGACAGGGATGGGGACTGGGATGGGGATGGGATCAGGAAGGGGATGGGGACTGGGATGGGGATGGGGACAGCAAGAAAATGGAGATCGGGGACAGGAATGGGATGGGGACGGGACTGGATTGGAAATGGAGATGAGACTGGGATGGGAATGGGGACTGGAATGGATAGGGGTGAGGACTGGGATGGGATGGGAACGGGGACGGGGACAGCATGAGGATGGGGATGGGATTGGGATGGAGATCAGATGGGGACTGGGATGAGATGGGATGGGAATGGGATGGGGACAGGGACAGGGTGCTGCTCAGCTGCTCCCTGGCTCCTTCCCCCCCAGACAGGAGCATCCGTGCCAGTGCCGGAACCCGGCTGCGCGGCGAGGACTCACCGAAAACCGACAGCTTGACAGGGACGGCGGCGCGGGCGAAGAGGGGTCCGTGGGGCCGCAGGGACAGCTCGGCGTGGCAGGTGACGTCCTGCCCGTGGTCCCCAGGGCCGGCGGTCAGCAGGTGACTGACGGCCACGCTGGCGCCTGCCCTCGGCGGCACCAAAAGTCTCCGTCCGCAGCGTTTCGGCACCTCGGCGCAACGTCACCGTCAGGTTCCCCACCGGAGCCACCTCCACCACTCGGCACGTCAAGTTACGGCTCTCACCCACCGCCACGGCCGGCACCGGCTCCAGCACCACCCGCTCCGGCAACCCTGGGAGGTGGCAATCACCGAACCCATCAACCGCGGACCCCCACGTTGCCCAGCCCCCCCCCGACGCCCGGCACTCACGGTAGACGAGGATGCCGGCGCTGGCGTTGACTTGGGCGTCACCGCAGCGCCCGTAGCACGTGGCGGTGCCGGGGCTCCACTGGAGACGTTGAGGAGCCGGAAGCTTTGCCAGCGGCGCCCACCGGCCCCCGAACCCACGGCCAGGGGGGTCTCCAGCCCCAGTGTGGCGTTGCCCCCCGGGCAGGGGCTGCGGCTGCAGTTGATGGCCACCGAGCCCCCGAAGGGCACCACAGCCACCCGCGGCCAGGCCCCCACCGTGAAGGTGCCCCGGGCGGCCCCTGCGAGAGCCCCCACCGCGGGCAGCCCCCGCCGGCTCAGCCCTGGCACCCCCCCGCTGGAGACCCCCGATCCCAGCTGCGGGATCACCGGCCCAGCCAGCCCTGTGCCGAGACACCCCCCCCCCCCCCGACTCCCGGGAGGGGACCCAGGCGTCCAGGATCCTGGGGGTCCCCCTGTGTCATGTCCCCCCCCCCGGCACTAAGGGTCGCTGGTGTCTCGAGTCCCTGGGGTCCTTGGGTCCATCCCCCCCCATCCCCCAGAAATAAGGGACTCCGGGGTCCTGGGGGTCCACCCCCCCAGCCCCCCCAGCATTAAGGGTCCCTGGTGTTGGGGGTCACTGGGGGTCACCCCCTTCCCTCTCCCCATCACGATGGGTCCCAGGTGTCGGGGCTCTCGGGGGGTCCAACTCCCCCCCCTCCCCATAATTAAGAGTCCCTGGGGTCTGGGTTCCCCAGGGTCCCCACCCCCCCCCACCCCCCCCCAATTAAGGGACCCAGGCGTCTGGGCTCCCACCCCCCCTTCCCCATAATTACGGGTCCCTGGTGCCTGGGGGGTCCCCGGGGTGCCCCCCCCCCCCCCCCACTCCCCATAATTAAGGGTCCCTGGTGTCTGGGGGTCTCCAGACACCCCCCACCCCCCGCTTCCCAGCACGATGGGTCCCGGGTCCCCGGGGTCCCCGGGGTCCACCCCACCCCCCCCCATGACGGAGGGGCCCAGGTGTTCGCCCACCCCCCCCCTCAACCCCCCCGAGCCCCCCCCCTACCTGCGAGCGCCAGGATGAGCGGGGGCAGCAGCCGCGCGGCCGGGCAGGGGGGTCCCATCGGGTCCCGGCTCCGCTGGGGCAAGGGGCGGGGGGGGGACACACGGGGAGGAAGAGGAGGCTGGGGATGAAGAGGAGGTTTGGGGATGAAGAGGAGGATGGGAAGAGGAAGATGGGGATGAAGAAGAGGATGGGGATGAAGAGGAGGATGGGATGAAGAGGAGGCTGGGGAGGAAGAGGAGGCTGGGGATGAAGAGGAGGATGGGGAGGAAGAGGAGGCTGGGGAGGAAGGCAGCTTCTCCGCTGCCGCGCACGGAGGCGAGGACGGCGCCGGTACCGCGGGGCTGCTCCTCCCCCCGCCCCCGGCTGAGCCCTCCCGAGGCTTCCGTCGTCCTCCCCCGCCCGGTGCTCGGCGCTGCACGAGACCCTCCCCACCCCCCCTCCCCACCCCCCCCGCCGCCGCCCCGTGCCCGGATCGCCCCCCCCCCCCCCGTGCTCCGTCCTGCACAGGACCGCCCTCCCCCGTGCCCGGATCCGGCCCCGGTGCTCGGCGCTGCACAGGATCTCGCCCCCCCCCCCCCCCCCCCGCGCCCCCCCCGCCCCCGTGCTCGGTGCTGCACAGCCCCCCCCCCCCCCGCCCCCCAGCCCCCCCCTCCCCCCCCTTGTAGCCCGGAGCCAGCAGCAGCTGTGCCGTGGGGAGGCACCGATCCTGCGTGGGTGCAGCGGACAGACCGGGACCAGCTGGTGTCCCGTTCCCCCACCCCCCACCCCACCCGCGGGGTGTTGCCCACGCACCCACCGGGGGACAGGGCAGGGGACGCCACCGGCCCGGCTGCAGCAGGGCTGGGGGGGGGAAGATTTGGGGCAACCTGTAGCCATGCGTGGGGTGCAAGGCACGTGCACGGGGGCGCGCGTGCTGGTGTGTGTGCGTGTGCACGAAGGTGCACGCAGCGCGTGCAGGCGTGCATTGCGTGTGCACGCAGGCGGGGGCATCGTGTGCACTGCGTGCGCCTCGTGCGCTTGCAGCCATGCGTCGCGTGGGCATGCGGGCGGGCGTTGCATGTGCATGCGGGCATGCGGGCAGGCATATCGTATGCATACACGCATGTCACGCAGGGGTGTGTAGCATGTGCAGGCTGCTACATCACGTGCATGCAGGCGTGCATTGTGTGTGCATGCCGGGGTGGGCATGCAGGTGTACGTATTATGTGCATTGCAGGTGCCTGTTGTGTGTGTGTCGTGCATACAAGCACGCATTGCGTGCGCATGCAGGCGTGTGTATCACGTGCATGCAGCTGTGCATCGCGTGGGCATGCAGGCGTGTGCATCGTGAGTGTGCAGGCCTGCATTGCGTGTGCATGGCAGTGTGTGTATCGTGCACGTGGGCATGCATTGCATGTGCATGCAGGCGTGTGTACCGTGCATGCAGCTGCGCATCGCATGGGCATGCAGGCGCGTGTACCACGTGCGTGCAGGCCTGCATTGTGTGTGCATGGCAGTGTGTGTATCATGCACGCGGGCATGCATTGCATGTGCATGCAGGCGTGTATTCCGTGCATGCAGGCATGCACTGCACGTGTATCATGCATACAAGCACGCATTGCGTGTGCGTGCAGGCGTGTACCACGTGCATGCAGCTGTGCATCACATGGGCATGCAGGTGCGTGTGCCACGTGCGTGCAGGCCTGCGTTGCGTGTGCATGGCAGTGTGTGTATCATGCACGTGGGCATGCATGCATGTGCATGCAAGCGCGTGTACCACATGTGTGCAGGCCTGCACTGCGTGTGCATGGCAGTGTGTGTATCGTGCACGTGGGCATGCATTGCGTGTGCATGCAGGCGTGTGTATTACGTGCATGCAGGCATGCACTGCACGTGTAACATGCATACAAGCACGCATTGCGTGTGCATGCAGGCGTGTGTACCACGTGCATGCAGGCCTCCATTGCGTGTACATGCAAGCGCATGTACCACATGCGTGCAGGCCTGTGTTGCGTGTGCATGGCAGTGTGTGTATCGTGCACGCGGGCATGCATTGCGTGTGCATGCAGGCGTGTGTATTACGTGCATGCAGGCATGCACTGCACGGGTATCATGCATACAAGCACGCATTGCGTGTGCGTGCAGGCATGTACACCACGTGCATGCAGCTGTGCATCGCATGGGCATGCAGGCGTGTGTGCCATGTGCGTGCAAGCCTGCATTGCGTGTGCATGCAGGCGTGTGTACCATGTGCATGCAGCTGTGCATCGCATGGGCATGCAGGCACGTGTGCCACGTGCGTGCAGGCATGCATTGCATGTGCATGCAGGCGCGTGTACCACGTGCGTGCAGGCATGTAGGCGTGCATTGCATGTGCACGCGGCCATGCACTTGCGCGTGCATGCCGGTGTGTGTATTGTGTGCGTGCAGGCATGCACCGCGTGCGTCGCCCGCGCACGCCAACATGTCCCTTGAGCACACGCCGCGCTGCCGATGCCACCGCCATGACGGGTGCCCCCCTCACCCCCATTCCCGTCCCCTCGCCATGCCGGTGACGTGGGCGAAGCGTGATTCCTCCCCGCCGCGCGGCAGCACGCTCCGGCCCTACCTTGGCCCACGCAACGCGGCGACACGCTGCCTGCCCACGCCGCCTCCCTGCCTGCACCGGTGCCAGCAGCTGAAGCAGGCCTCACCATGCCGTGCCGTGCCGTGGTGTGCCGTGCCGTGCCGTGCTGTGGCGTGGTGTGGCGTGGGCCGGTATCATGCCGAGGCGCGAGCGACGGTGCCAGCGAGCGCCAGGCGCTGCCGTGCTCGTGGTCGCTCTTGTCTCCCGCTGGCTCCGGCCGCGCTCGCGCGGCGTCCGTCCCCGGTTGGGGACGGATGCTCGGGCACCGAGATGGGGGGGGGCAGCAGCCCCCCGGCCCCGCTCTGGCCCCCCAACACCTCCCCCAGCCCCAGCCCTGCTCCCTAGAGCCCCTCCCCCGCTCTGGCTCCCATCCCCCCCCCCCCCCCCCCGTCCCTTGTCCCTGGCTCCGGCCCCATCCCTGTCCCACCCCTGTCCCCCCAATCCCAGCTTCATGTCCCCCCCCCCCCGTCCCCCCAATCCCAGCTCCATCCCCCCCCATCCCCCCAATGCCGGCTCCAGCCCCCCATCCCCCAGCCTCTGCTCCATTCCCCAGCCCGTACCCCCAATCCCCTGCCCGTACCCCCAATCCCCTGCTGTACCCCCAATCCCCTGCTGTGGCCCCATTCCCCCGCTGTACCCCCAATCCCCTGCTGTGCCCCCATTCCCCTTCCCGTACCCCCAATCCCCCGCCCGTACCCCCATTCCCCTGCCCATACCCCCATTCCCCCAACCGTACCCCCCTCCCTGCCCATCCCGGCTCCCCCTGACCCCCCCAGAGGGGCCGGCAGCCCTGGGGGTCACTGAGGAGATGGGGGGACACACGCACATCCCCCCCCGGCATCCCCCCAGCAGCACCGTGGGTCTCAGCAGCCAGCGGCACCAGGAGGACGTTTAATTGCTCCCAAGGGGCCGGCCAGGAGCCCAACACCCCCCAGTACAGCCCAGTATAGACCAGTACAGCCCAGTACAGCCCAGTACAGCTCCGTGTAACCCAGTACAGCCCTGTATAGCCCAGTATAACCCAGTACAGACCAGTACAACCCTGTGTAACCCAGTGCAGCTCTGTACAGCCCAGCATAGCCCAGTACAGACCAGTACAGACCAGTACAGCCCCGTGTAACCCAGTGCAGCCCAGTGCAGCCCAGTACAGCCCCGTCCAGCCCAGTCCAGCCCAGTCCAGCCCAATATAGCCCAGTCCAGCCCTCTCCCCTCACGTCACTGGAAGATGCTCATGCAGCTCATGGGCGAGTTGGGACGATCCCACAGGGACGATTCAGCCGTTAAGAGACATTCCCTCCCCCCCCCCCCCCCCCCCGCCCCCACCCGGAGGGGAGCCTGAGGCCGGGGTGATGGGCACGGGGGGGGGGGGGGGGGGGTGACCTCCATCCCTGGGGTCACCGACACCCCCACCCCCACCCCCAGCACCCCCAACCCCAGCAGTGGGCACAACCTGGGGCTGCAACCGCCACTTGCCCCCCACCCACTCCCCAGCCCCGCACCGCCGCCCTTGGGGGCTGGATACGTCCCTCAGCCCCAGGGAAGGGGTTTGGCTCCGTGCGGTTTGGGGGGGGGGAGGCTACGGTGGAGCCCCCACATCATTGAGGGGGATATCCTCCTGCCCTGAGCGTGGCGGTTGCATCTCCAGCCACCTCTGCCGCTGCTGCAGCCGGTACTGCCGGATTTTCTTCTTGCGGTAGTAGATGCTGTAGACCACCGCGCCGGTAAGCAGGGCAACCACCACCGCCACCCCCACCAGCACTGGGAGCACCACGTCGGGGTCGTGGTCTGCCAGAGAGTGGGGATGGGTGGTCAGTGGTACTGAGCCCCCACCATTCCCCCGGGACCCCCAGAACCCCTGGGACCCCCAGGACCCCTGAGACCCCCAGGACCCCCAGAACCCCCGGGACCCCCGAGACCACTAGGACCCCCAAGGCCCCTGAGACCCCCAGAACCCCCCAGAATGCCTGGGACCCCTGAAACCCCCAGGACCCCTGGGACCCCCAGGACCCCCAATACCTCTGACACCCCCAGGATCCCTGGGACCACCAGGACCCCCAAGATGCCCAGCACCCCCGAGACCCCCGTCCCCACTTACAGTGCACCCACACGGTGACGCTCTGGATGGCTGTACCCAACTGGTTGGTGGCCTGGCAGTGGTAGGTGCCGGCGTGGGCGCGGGTGACCGGGCGCGGCACCTCGGCGGGGAAGGGCTCGCCGTCCTTGGTACACTCCAGGCGGGGCGGGGGGTTGCCCCGTGCCGAGCAGCGTAGGGTCTCATCCTGCCCCTCTGTCCAGTTCTGGCTGGGGGGGCAGCTCCCATCGTCCATCCGGGGCTGGCCTGGAGGCGAGAGCAGAGGAACCTCAGTTCTCCCCGACATGAGCCCTGGCGTCGCCGCCACCCCGTCGCTGGGGCCAGCGGGGTCCCCGCTGCAGCCCAGGGTCCTGCAGCACGAGCCGGGGCCCCAAGTCTTGCACCCGGGCTGAGGGGTTTTGCACGGAGCCAAGGGGCTTTGCGCGGCGGGGCGGGGGCGAGAGGTTTTGCACCAGGGACAAGGAGCGTTGCACTAGGGCAGAAGGGTTTTACGTGGGGTCGAGGCATTTTTGCATGAGGCAGAAGGGGGTTTGCACCAGGGACAAGGGGCTTTGCACTGGGACCGAGGGGCTTTGCACCACAGCAGAAGGGTTTCGTACCAGGGCTGAGGGGTTTTGCACGAGGCCAGAAGGGGTTTGCACAGGGCTGAGGGCCTTTGCACCACAGCAGAAGGGTTTTGCACGGGGTCCAAGAGCTTTGCCTGGGGGCAGAAGGGTTTTGCACCAGGGTCGAGGAGTTTTGCAAAGGCTTAGAAGGGTTTTGCACTGGTGCCAGCACCCACTGCCCCACTCACACATGACACGCAGCGTAGCCATGGCTGAGGTCTTCTGCAGCGTCCGGTTGCCCACGCTGAGCTGTGCTTCGCAGGTGAACTCAGCCCCATCATCTTCCTCCTTGGCCATCAGCTCCAGGTGCACGGGACCCTCCGCCCAGGGCTGGAGGGGTTGGCGGCTGCTGCAGAGCCGCAGCTTCAGCCCCGGGGCCGGCTGGGTGCCGAGGAGCAGTTGATGGCCACCGGCTCGTTGCAGGAGGCGTTGGGGTTGCTGATGGCCAGGTCAGGCTGGGGGAGGTCTGCGGCCAGGAGGGAGATGGAACCCAACACCTCAGGTCATCCCGAAGGGGATCCTGCCCGAGCGCTGCCGGATCCGGCACCCGGCTTGCCCCAAAGGGGATCCTGCCCGAGCACTGCCGGATCCGGCACCTGGCCCATCCCAAGCTCTCCCACCCGAGTGCTGCCACATCTGGCACCCAGCTCATCCCAAGCTCTCCCAGCCCTGGGACCCATTGCCCGATCCAGCACCCGGCTCATCCCAAAACAGCTCCTGCTCGAGCTCTGCTGGATCTGGCACCCGAGCTGTGCCGGAGCCGGCACCCGGCTGGTCCCAAGCTTTCCCACCCTTGGGACCCATGGCCGGATCTGGCACCCAGCTCATCCCAAAGCGGCTCCTGCCCAAGCTCTGCCAGATCCGGCACCCGGCTCATCCCCAGCTCTCCCACCCAAGCGCTGCTGGATCCGGCCCCCAGCTCATCCCAACATCTCCCCCTCCCGCCCCGGACCAGTTGCGGCCCCAGCTCCATCCCAGTTTGCCCCATCCCGCTGACCCCCGAGGGGTGGGGGCTCCCCAGATCCAGCGCATCCCTACTGCCTTCCCGCATCCCCGGTCCCCGTCTACTGGGAAAGCCCCACGGGAAGGACCCGAGCAGCCTCTTACCGTAAGCCAGCACCCTAAAAGTCACCACCTTCCTTTCCCCAAAGCAGGAGAAGTAGCAGAAGATGTCGGAGAGGGGCTCGGTGATGTTGCGGAGCCGGATGCTCAGCCAGCCCGGCCCCCGGCCCACCCACTCCTTGCTGAGGGAGGTCTCCAGCCCCCCGGCCTCCGTCGCCTCGGGGCAGCTGCTGGAGCAGTTCAGTAGCACCGTCCCACCGTAGCCCACCTCCGAGGAGGTCCCTTCCAGCGTCACCTCGAAGGGGTTGGTTGGTGGTCCTGGAATGGGGTGGCCAAGGAGGCGGGGGGGGGGGTGGGATGAGCTGGGATGCATGGGATGAGCTGGGGAGGTGGGTCGGGATGAGCTGGGACGCACGGAATGAGCTGGGACAGATGGGGAAGTCCCAGGGGAGGTGGGTCAGGGTGCAGGGGGATGAGCTGGGGACACACGGGATGTCCCCAGCTGGGTTGGGGTGCAGGGGGGACCAGCCAGGACACTTGGGACATCCCAGGAAGGCGGGTCAGGGTGAAGGTGGGATGAGCTGGGACACACAGGATGAGCTGGGACAGATGGGGAAGTCCCAGGGGAGGTGGGTCGGGATGCAGGGGGATGAGCTGGGGACACACGGGTTGTCCCCAATTGGATTGGGGTGAAGGTGGGATGAGCTGGGACACACGAGATGTCCCCAGCTGGCTTATGGTGCAGGGGGACAAGCTGGGACACATGGGATGTCCCCAGCTGGGGTGGGGTGCAGGGGGACCAGCTGGGACACACGGGATGTCCCGGGGGAGGGGGATCGGGATGCAGGTGGGATGAGCTGGGACACACGGGACGTCCCCAGCCGGGTCGGGGTGCAGGGGGACGAGCCAGGATCCAGGGACGGCACTCACCGCACAGAGCCAGGAGCAGCCCGGCGAGGGACCAGGCAGGGAGGCCATGCCCGGGCATCACCACGCCGGGGAGCGGGGAGCTGCGGGGATGGGAGCGGAAGCCAGAGCCCGTCACCCCAGCACAGGGTGCTGGGGGGGGGGATGCTGGGGGGGACACCTGGCTCAGAGGTGCATCGTCCCCCATCTCTTGTCACGACGGCCGCTCTCCATCCTTCCTCTCCACCCCAGCAGCGCCCCGGCTCCGTCCCGGCCCCACTGTCCCCGGCCACGCTGCCGGTGCCAGGAGCTGGTGGGCAAATGGCGGCACGAGGAAGGAAGCGGGGTTGGGTACCGTGGCGCATGCTCAGTGCGCCCGTGGCCACCGAGGATTCAGGGTACCGGAAACCCCCCGGGGTTCAGTTATCCCCATCCCCAACCAAAACCCCAGTGGGTCGCGGCACTGCTGCCGCCGACAGCCTTTATTGGTGCAACATGTCGCAACAGCATCTTCCAGCCTCTCCAACGGCTGCATCTCCCTCCACTCCAGCTCCTCACCCTCCCGCCAACATCAGTGCCAACACCGCCCCAGCACCGAAATCCCGGGATTCAGCCCGGATGTTCCCCCCGGTGTCACCGCAGGGAGCGGGAGGAGACCGCGGCCACCCCAAAACCACCTTCAAGGTGTCCCAAGGGATAAAGTTCAGAAAGAAAAGGTGCATCTCCATGATGGGGGGGAGGTTGGTGCCTCGTCTCCCCCCGCAGAATCCCAACCGCGTGCCGGCCCAGCACGTCCCCATCTGGGAGCTGTCACCTCCCTGTGGCAACAGCGGCCGCTGGCGCTGTCTCACCGTAGCGTCCACCATCCCATCGCGGCTCCCGCCCGGTCCCCGATGTCACCATCGAATCAGTAGGAGGGAACCGGCAGCCACGGCACTCAGCCCTTGCCAGGGCACTTGCCCGTGGGCAGGGGAGCGGGACTGGCAGGAGGCTGCCGGCCCCTCCACCGGCTCTGCCCGGCTACGGCTGAGCCTCCCGTGCTGAACCGTTGAGAGTGGCCGTCTCCTCCGAGCATCCCGGCGGCTGCAGCGGCTCCATCTGCAGCTGCCTCTGCCGCTCCTGCAGCCGGTACTGCCGGATTTTCTTCTTGCGGTAGTAAATGCCGTAGCTCACCCCACTAACGAGCAGGATGGCCACCACCGCCACCGGCAGCAGCACCAGGAGCACCACGTCGGGGTCATGGTCTGCCAGAGAGTGGGAATGGGTGGTCAGCAGTGCTGAGCCCGCACCTTCCCCCTGGGACCCCCAGGACCCCCGAGACCCCCGTCCCCACTTACAGTGCACCCACACGGTGACGCTCCGGATGGCTGTACCCAACCGGTTGGTGGCCTGGCAGTGGTAGGTGCCGGCATGGGCGCGGGTGACCGGGCGCGGCACCCCGGCGGGGAAGGGCTCGCCGTCCTTGGTGCACTCCAGGCGGGGCGGGGGGTTGCCCCGTGCCGAGCAGCGCAGGGTCTCATCCTGCCCCTCTGTCCAGTTCTGGCTGGGGGGGCAGCTCCCATCATCCATCCGGGGTCCGGCTGCGGGAAGAGCCGGGATAGGGACAACAAATTAATTCCCATCCGGGAATTTCCCCTTCAGCATCCTGGGATGGAGCCCAGCCGCTGTGCTCTCACCGGTGACGGTGAGCCGGATGGGCACGCTCGTCTTCAGGGCTTTGCCGCCGATGGGTAGCTTGGCATGACAGCTCAGCTCCATCCCATCGTCTTCCTCGCGCACCGTCAGGGCGAAGGGCAGTGGGGATGGTCCCCACCCCACCAGGACACGGTGGCCGGCGCGGATCTGCAGCTGGAGCTCAGCGGAGTGGCCGGGCGGCAAAGCGCAGAGTCCTGTCACCGCTGTGCCGGCTGCTGGGCTGGCGGTGCTGGCGTTCAGCTGTGGTGAGGGGAAACCTGCAGGTGATGGAGACAACACCGGGGTGGTCCGGTGATGCCGCGGCATGGAACCGCTCCCCCCTTCCCTGTGCAGCACGCCAGGGCCGTGCCGCCGGCAGGTCTTTGCCGGCGCCACTGCCGCTGTTACTCACGGTAGACGTGGACGGTCGCCTCCTTCCGCCGCTCCACGGGTCCCACCTTCACGGTGCAAACCAGCCCGAAGTTTCCCGGCTGACTGTGGGACACCTTGGCGGTGGCCCGGTGCCCGTCCTGGCTGATGGAGAGCGGCAGGGTCTGGTTGGCAAGTACCAGCTTGAACGATGCCACCGGGAAGAAGCGACCGATGGTGCAGCTGGCATTCACCGTCTCGCCGATCTCCAGGTAGATGTGAGGCTCCAGCTCGGGATCCTCCGGGAATTCTGCCGTCGGAGAGAAACACCCCAGGATGAGCCGGTTGCCGCAACCACAGCAGAGCCGTACCCCCATTCCCCTTCCCGTACGCCCAATCCCCTTCCCGTACCCCCATTCCCCTGCCCGTACCCCCAATCCCCTGCCCATACCCCCATTCCCCTGCCCGTACCCCCAATCCCCTGCCTGTATCCCCATTCCCCTGCCCGTACCCCCATTCCCCGTACCCCCATTCCCCTGCCCGTACCCCCAATCCCCTGCCCGTACCCCCAATCCCCTGCCCATATCCCCATTCCCCTGCCCGTACCCCCATTCCCCATACCCCCATTCCCCTGCCCGTACCCCCAATCCCCTGCCCGTACCGCCATTCCCCTGCCCGTACCCCCAATCCCCTGCCCGTACCCCCATTCCCCTGCCCGTACCCCCATTCCCCGTACCCCCATTCCCCTGCCCGTACCCCCAATCCCCTGCCCATATCCCCATTCCCCTGCCCGTACCCCCATTCCCCGTACCCCCATTCCCCTGCCCGTACCCCCAATCCCCTGCCCGTACCGCCATTCCCCTGCCCGTACCCCCATTCCCCTGCCTGTACCCCCAATCCCCTGCCCGTACCCCCATTCCCCGTACCCCCATTCCCCTGCCCGTACCCCCAATCCCCTGCCCGTACCCCCAATCCCCTGCCCATATCCCCATTCCCCTGCCCGTACCCCCATTCCCCGTACCCCCATTCCCCTGCCCGTACCGCCATTCCCCTGCCTGTACCCCCAATCCCCTGCCCATATCCCCATTCCCCTGCCCGTACCCCCATTCCCCGTACCCCCATTCCCCTGCCCGTACCGCCATTCCCCTGCCTGTACCCCCAATCCCCTGCCCGTGCCCCCAATCCCCTGCCCGTACCCCCATTCCCCTGCCTGTATCCCCATTCCCCTGCCGTTACCCCCAATACGGTAAGATGCCGGTGCCGGCTTACCGTAGACAGTCAATGCCTGCGGGTCGGAGGTGGTGTTGAACTGCGGGCCGTAGGGCGCCAGGTCGAGCAGTGCCTGGCAGGTGATGCTCTGCCCATCGTCCCGGCGCTGTGCTGTCAGCCGGTGGGTCACCCGCACCGTCACCGGCTCATCCTCGCTGTGCTGCTCGAAGGTTTTGGTGTGCAGCATCTCGCTGCCCTGCCGCAGGATCACCGTCAGGTTCCGGATCGGCGCGACGCCGGCCACGCGGCACACCAGCTCATGGCTCTCACCCACCGCCAGCTGCGGTACCCGCTCCAGCACCGCCGGCTCTGGCACACCTGGGGGAGAGACGCAGCGTGATGGGGACAATCCTGGTTTGCCGGGATGGGCAAGGACCCCCGTCTCCCCGCGGTGCCTTACGGTAGACGATGAGTTTGGTGGTCACCACCTTCCTCTCCTGCCTGCAGCTGTAGAAGCAGAGGACGCTGGAGTTCCACGCGGTGACGTTGAGCAGCTCCACCACTATTTCCCCCAGCCCCGCCGTCACCAACTGCTTCCGAAACGACGTCTCCACGTTGCCGGATCCTTTGGGATCCTGGCACGTGGTCTTCAACTTCAACCGGACTGATCCGCCGTGTTCCACCACCAGCACCGCTGGCTCGACCGACAACTCGAAGGAGGATCCCAACCGCCCTGCCGGGAGAACCCATGGGTTTGGGGGAGGTTCGCTGGTCGAGGGGACCCCCGGGCTCATCCCCATCCCCGGCACGGCGGGGGGAAGGTCAAGGGGACCTCTGGGCTCGTCCCCAGCACAGCGAGGGGGAAGCCGGCCAGCCGCTGCGGGTGGGGAGAAGCCGCAGCGCCGCCAAGCTTCTCCTTCGGCTGTGGGAAGTGGCCGGCTTTGCCGGTGGGCGGGATTCGTCCCCCCCCATCCAGCTGGAAGCCTTCAGCCAGAAACCCGGTGACGGGAGGGGGGACGCCAAGACCCAAATCCGGCCCTCGGGGACGGCGGCAGCTATCCCCAGCTGGTGCCCGGTGCATCCCCTCCGGCCTCACGTGCCGGTGCTTTCCCAGCAAAGCAGCCATCGCCGAGCCCACCAGGCTGCGGAGGAAGCCCCCCTGGTTGAGTCAGCACCGGCACCCTTGGCTGGGGGATTCCCTGGTAGCAGCTGCAAGGTTTCCCTCCCTCCGGCGGGGAAAAAGTCCTGCCCTTTCCCGGAATAACCGCCGGCAGGAAGAGAACGAAAAAAAAATTCCTGCTGCGATACAGGAATTTCGCAAGGACAAACACAACTTCGCTCCCTGCTCGCTCCCTGCTCGCTCCCCGCTCGCTTCCCAGGGTCTCCCACGGGATACGGCGCGGAGGCGATGGCTTTGGGAAGAGGGGGCTGGGACGGATCCGGGACCCCAATCCCGGCTGCCCCACCGGTCCCCGGTGCCGGGAAGGGCCCGATGCTGACACCGTGGTGGCATGCTTGTGCTCACACGGTGCGTCAATGGGGACACACACACACACACACACACACCCCCCCTACACTGTGACATGCTTGTGTGACACACTCCTGGTGACAAGATCACGTTGACACAAGTGCTCACACCAATGCGCTCGTGCTTGCACCGGCATGCTTGCCGCGATGCCACTGACACGCTCGCGGCGACACGCTCGCGGCGACACGCTCGCACCTGCGTGCTTGTGCCGACATGCTCGCGCCGGCCTCGCCCCTCTGTGCCGGGGACACACCCGAGGGGGGGGTCCCGGGTCCCCGCCACCCTCGCTCGGTGCCACCCCCAGCCCGGTGTCCCCCTCCCTGCTGTCCCCTCACCTGCGATGACACCCAGGGCGCACAGGGCCAGCGGCAGCACCACGGGGCGCATGGTGCGGTGGGGTGCCGGGGTGGGCACCGGTACCGGCACTGGGTGGGCTCAGTCCTCTGGGAGCACCGCGATGGCTCGGGCTCTTCAGGAACGCCGGGATAGGTTGGGAACACTGGGATGGGTCCAGTCGGGCTCTCCGGGATCGGTCGGTTCGGGCTCCCCGGGAGCACCGGGATGGATCCGATCAGGGTCTCCGGGAAGGGTCGGTTCGGGCTCCCTGGGATGGGTCCGGTCGGGTTCTCCGGGAAGGGTCGGTTCAAGCTCCCCGGGAGCACCGGGATGGATCCGATCAGGGTCTCCGGGATCGATCGGTTCAGGCTCCCCGGGACGGGTCCGGTCGGGCTCTCGGTGCGCACCGGGATGGCTCCGGTCGGGATCTCCGGGATCGATCGGTTCAGGCTCCCCGGGATGGGTCCGGTCGGGCTCTCCGGGAGCACCGGGACGGGGCGAGGCGGGGTCTCCGGCTCGGGGTCTCGGTGTGCACCGCAGCCTCCCTCCCTCCCTCCCTCCCTCCCTCCGTCCGTCCGTCCGTCCGTCGGTCCCGCCCGAGGAGGCGCTTTATGAGCTCGGCGCCAGCCCGGCCCCTCCTGGCCCCCGGGGAATTCCGGTGCGGCGGGGACTTCGGAGGCGGGTTTCCCCCGGGGCGGTGGCGACCCCGGGGGCTGGAGGGGGCTGCCGGGGGGGGTGTGTGTGTGGGGGGGTCCTGCCCCACTGCCCTCCTGCCCCATCCCAGGGCAGTTCGCTGCCCCACTGCCCTCCTGCCTTGGGATGGGGCAATTCTCCTGCCCCCCTGCTCTCCTGCCCCCCGCTCTCCTGCCCCACCGCTCTCCTGCCCCACCGTGCTCCTGCCCCCCTGCTCTCCTGCCCCCCCGCTCTCCTGCCCCCCCGCTCTCCTGCCCCACTGCTCTCCTGCCCCCCCGCTCTCCTGCCCCCCCGCGCTCCTGCCCCCCCGCTTTCCTGCCCCCCCGCTCTCCTGCCCCCCGCTCTCCTGCCCCACTGCCCTCCTGCCCCATCCCAGGGCAGTTCGCTGCCCCACTGCCCTCCTGCCTTGGGATGGGGCAATTCTCCTGCCCCCCTGCTCTCCTGCCCCCCGCTCTCCTGCCCCACCGCTCTCCTGCCCCACCGTGCTCCTGCCCCCCTGCTCTCCTGCCCCCCCGCTCTCCTGCCCCCCCGCTCTCCTGCCCCACTGCTCTCCTGCCCCCCCGCTCTCCTGCCCCCCCGCGCTCCTGCCCCCCCGCTTTCCTGCCCCCCCGCTCTCCTGCCCCCCCGCTCTCCTGCCCCACTGCCCTCCTGCCCCATCCCAGGGCAGTTCGCTGCCCCACTGCCCTCCTGCCTTGGGATGGGGCAATTCTCCTGCCCCCCTGCTCTCCTGCCCCCCGCTCTCCTGCCCCACCGCTCTCCTGCCCCACCGTGCTCCTGCCCCCCTGCTCTCCTGCCCCCCCGCTCTCCTGCCCCCCCGCTCTCCTGCCCCACTGCTCTCCTGCCCCCCCGCTCTCCTGCCCCCCCGCGCTCCTGCCCCCCCGCTTTCCTGCCCCCCCGCTCTCCTGCCCCCCCGCTCTCCTGCTCCACTGCCCTCCTGCCCCATCCCAGGGCAGTTCGCTGCCCCACTGCCCTCCTGCCTTGGGATGGGGCAATTCTCCTGCCCCCCTGCTCTCCTGCCCCCCCGCTCTCCTGCCCCACCGCTCTCCTGCCCCACCGTGCTCCTGCCCCCCTGCTCTCCTGCCCCCCTGCTCTCCTGCCCCACCGCTCTCCTGCCCCACTGCTCTCCTGCCCCCCCGCTCTCCTGCCCCACCGCGCTCCTGCCCCCCCGCTTTCCTGCCCCCCCGCTCTCCTGCCCCCCCGCTCTCCTGCCCCACTGCCCTCCTGCCCCATCCCAGGGCAGTTCGCTGCCCCACTGCCCTCCTGCCTTGGGATGGGGCAATTCTCCTGCCCCCCTGCTCTCCTGCCCCCCCGCTCTCCTGCCCCACCATGCTCCTGCCCCACCGTGCTCCTGCCCCCCTGCTCTCCTGCCCCCCCGCTCTCCTGCCCCCCTGCTCTCCTGCCCCCCCGCTCTCCTGCCCCCCCGCTCTCCTGCCCCACTGCTCTCCTGCCCCATCCCAGGGCAGTTCGCTGCCCCACTGCCCTCCTGCCTCGGGATGGGGCAATTCTCCTGCCCCCCCCGCTCTCCTGCCCCCACCACCCTCCTGCCCCCGCCACCCTCTTGCCCCACCCCGGGGCGACTCTCCTGCCCTCCTGCCCCATCCCAGGGCAGTTCCCTGCCCCGCTGCCCTCCTGCCCTCTCGCCCTAAGATGGGGCAATTCTTCTGTCCCCCTGCTCTCCTGCCCCACTGCCCCACCGCCCTCCTTTCCCCAGGCGCCGCAGCCGCTTGGCCCCGCGGGGCTCGCTCCAGCCCGCAGTGCTGCAAGGGTCCCCCACGGCCGAGCCCCGGTGCCACGCCGGCTGCCGAAGGGTGAGGGCCGGGTGCCGCTGGCTGAGAGGAGGTGACGGGGGGAGGGGGGGGGGGGATCGACCCCATCCTGCACCCCCAAACCAGGGGGAGCTCAGCATTACGCACCCAAGCCGTGATTTCCCACCACCCCTGGCACATGATCCAGCTGTCGCCCGGCGGTGGGTGGGTTGAGGCACCGCCGGGTGCTGTGGCATCAGCCGGGTGACCTCATCCCGAGGAGGGCGAGCCAAGCGCGCAGAAACACCCGGCTTCCTCTTTTCTATTCAGTTTTTTTTTGACGCGAGGGAATTTATTTTTGGCCGATGGGAACTGTGGGGCTGTGGGGAAGGGCAGCAGACGGACCCCGGGGATGCTACTGCAGCCCCTCGGTCTCTGCCAACCGGCGGGCAGAGCCGGGGTGCCGGAGGTTTGGCTTGGCAACCCTCCACCCCAACCCCTTGGTGTGGCATGGGCCCCTGGCTTCCCGGTGTTTTCTTTTCCTGACACGGCCGGCCAAAGAGTCCGGAGGGTGCTGGAGCCTCTGGTTGTGACACCGAGCTCCGGCGTCCTCCCTCTTGCTGCTGGCACACCGCTGCCGCCCCGGCTCCGGTGCTGCCGGGGAGAGGAAAGTCCAGCACAGCTTCTCGTGGCCGTGAGGTTTCACTTCTGCACCCGGCAGCAAACCCACGCGCATTGATGGGAACTGTGCCGGGGCGGCGAGGTTCCTCCCTGAGAGCCGCCACTGGGACGCCGTCACCCGGCGTCCCACGTCCCCACCGCGGCTGGTGACGGTTCCCGTGGCATCCCCCCCAGCCTTGTCCCCCATCCCGATGGCCGTGCCGTCACCATCCCCGGCTGGCTCGTCCCCGTCCCTGGGCTGGTTTAGGAGCTGCCGTGCCGGCAGCGCCGGAAATGCCAGGAATGCCGGGCAGGCCCCGCCGCCCTTTGGCCTTGGTCTGGCTCCCGGCAAGAACCCCTTATCTCTCCGGTGACCTTCCCCAGCCCCAGCACTCACCGGGGTAGGCAAAGGTTGTTTCTTGCCCCCGTGCCAGCTCAGCAGCTGGGGGGGGGGGGGGAGGGAGGGTGCTGGGGGCCGGGGGGGGGGGGGCCAGGAGGCCGGGGGGTGGGACACAGGGGCATGGGGGATGTGGGGCTGGATGGGGAGGACCTGGGGGATGGGGACACGGGGGACACGGGGGTGGATTAGCAGAGACGGGGGGGGGGGACAGGGACGTGGGGGTGAATTGTCAGGGACATGGGAGATGGGGATGGGGGGGGACAGGGGCACGGGGGACATGGGGCTGGATGGGGGGGACCTGGGGGACGGGGACACGAGGGACACAGGGGTAGATTGGCAGGGACCTGGGGGACGGGGACATGGGGGCGGATGGGCAGGGACGGGGGGGACAGGGACACAGGGGGCATTGGGGACAGGGGTGAATTGGCAGGGACATGGGAGATGGGGACATGGGGGCGGATGGGCAGGGACTTGGGGGGGACGGGGACATGGGGGACAGGGACATGGATGTGGGGGTCCTGGGGGACAGGGTGGATTGGCAGGGACCTGGGGGACAGGAGGTGGATTGGGAGGGACATGGGGGACAGGGACACAGGGGTACAGGGGATGGACAGGGGGGGGAGAGCTGGGGGACAGGGACACAGGGATGGACTGGCAGAGACACAGGGGACAGGGACACGGGGGACATGGGGGAGATTGGCAGGGACATGGGGGACACAGAGGACACGGGATACAGAGACGGATTGGCAGAGACCTGGGGGACAGGGACAAGGGGGACAGGGGAGGGACCATAGGGATGGGGATGCAGGGATGGATGGGGAGAGACCCAGGGGACAGGGACCCGGTGACAGATTGGCAGGGACGGGGGGGGGGAACGGAGCCACGGTGCCAATGCCACCGGCGGTGGGAGCAGCGTGGCCACACAGAGCAGGGGACATTCCTGTCCCAGCCACCAGCGCCGAGCCGGCGGGACACAGTCCCTGGTGCAGGATACGGCCCTTTGCAGGATATAGCCCCCGTGTGGGCCATGGCCTCGCGGTGTGGGCCACGGCCCCGCGGTGTGGGCCACGGCCCCGGTGCAGGATACGGCCCCCGGTGCAGGACAGGGCCACGTGCCAGCAGCTCCCGGCAGGAACAGACACTTGAGCTGTTTCCTCCCGTGGCCAGCTGCCGCGAGGCACGACCGGGGGCTGCCCCGGTGTCCCCCCACCCTACCGGCACGTGGCAGGGCCACACGTGCCTTGGGCTCCCGGCCACGTTGCGCACTGAGCGCCGGTGTTTCCTCCCGGCCTTGCTGCTGCTCTGCCTGTCCCCGGTTTCCCGTGCCAGGGGACAGATCCTGCCCCTACTCTGGTGCCCAGCAGCCCGGCCCTGGAGTAGCAGCAGTGCCAGCCAGCCCCTGGCACGCTTGCTGCGGGCTCCGAGCCCTTTTGCACGCTTGCTGCGGGCTCCGAGCCTCATTGCACGCTTGCTGCGGGCTCTGAGCCCTATTGCACACTCACCATGTGCTGTAGGCTCCATTACACCCTCGCCACAGGCTCCAGGCTCCATTGCACACTTGATGCGGGCTCCAAGCCCCCTTGCACACTTGCTGCGGGCTCTGAGCCCTGTTGCACGCTCAGTGTGAGCTCCAAGTCCCATTGCACGCTTGCTGCAGGCCCTAAGCTCCATTGTGTGCTCGCTGTGAGCTCAAAGCCCCATTACACATTCACTGCGGCTCCAAGCCCCCTTGCACGCTTGCTGTGGGCCCCAAGCTCCATTGCACGCTTGCTGCGGGCTCCAAGCCCCCTTGCACACTTGCTGCGGGCCCCAAGCTCCATTGCACGCTTGCTGCGGGCCCCAAGCTCCATTGCACGCTTGCTGCGGGCCCCAAGCCCCCTTGCACGCTTGCTGCGGGCCCCAAGCTCCATTGTACGCTTGCTGCGGGCTCCAAGCCCCCTTGCACGCTTGCTGCAGGCCCCAAGCTCCATTGCACGCTTGCTGTGGGCTCCAAGCCCCCTTGCACGCTTGCTGCGGGCCCCAAGCTCCATTGTACGCTTGCTGCGGGCCCCAAGCCCCCTTGCACGCTTGCTGCAGGCCCTAAGCCCCCTTGCACGCTTGCTGCGGGCCCTAAGCTCCATTGCATGCTTGCTGTGGGCCCTAAGCTCCATTGCACGCTTGCTGCAGGCCCCAAGCCCCCTTGCACGCTTGCTGCAGGCCCTAAGCCCCCTTGCACGCTTGCTGCAGGCCCCA
This sequence comes from Aptenodytes patagonicus, assembly GCF_965638725.1. NCBI lineage: Eukaryota > Metazoa > Chordata > Aves > Sphenisciformes > Spheniscidae > Aptenodytes > Aptenodytes patagonicus. The sequence continues at coordinate 734,738 of NC_134978.1, read as the reverse complement.
AGCTCCATTGCACGCTTGCTGCGGGCTCCAGGCTCCATTGCACGCTTGCTGCAGGCCCTAAACTCCATTGCACGCTTGCTGCGGGCTCCAAGCCCCCTTGCACGCTTGCTGCGAGCTCCAGGCCCACGGGACAGCCAGCACCGAGCGACCTGACCCCGAAGCGAAGGCTGGGGCTGGCAGGATCCCAGCGGCAGCCCCAGCGTGGCCTCATCCCCCCCCCCCCCCGCGTGTCTCTCTGCCCTCCCGCTAACGAGGGCGGCTCGTTAACGCTCAGCCACGTGAAAGCCAGGAAACGGCCCCGCTCCGGCCGTGCCTAGACCTGCCCCAGGATTTTCCCCTCCGGAGCCAAAGCGGTGCCAGGAGCCAGGATCGATGTCCGGAGCAGGCGCCTCGCCCTCCCTTCCACGCACCACTCTCATGCCCGTGCCGTGCCGGAGCCGGCAAACCGGGAAAAGGTGGGAAAAACACAGAGAGACACGGAGGGGGGAAAAAAAAAAATCACTCTTTGCTCCCACGTACGGCCTGGCCGGGCAGGACTAGCCAGGCTGGGATCCATCCTGCATCAGCTTCCAGCCTCGGGCGCGGTAAAGCCACCAAGAGACGGCGAGAGCAACCAGTACGGTGGCCACGGCCAAGGTCACGACCACAGGGATCAAGGGATTGCAGGAGGATCCTGCGGGGAAAGGACGGGGTTGAGCCGGGCACGGGGATGGGCACCGGGACGGGCATCACCGGGGGATGCCGTCTCCATCCCCTTCTCCGTCGCTTACACCCGCTCCGTGCCAACCCTTTGCCACGTCCCACGCCAGGGCTGGGTGCCACCGAACGCCACCGGGCACCGCGGGCGCCCCTCACCTTGGAAGAGGATGTCGACGCTGGCAGCGCCGGCACCGTAGCGGTTCTCGGCCAGGCAGCGGTAGGTGCCGCCGTGCGCCCGTTGGGCAGCCGGGATGGTGACGGTGGTGCTGCCGTCCCGCAGCTCCCAGCTGGCGTTGGTGGGCAGCTCCCAGCGGAGCCTTGGCAGGGGGTTCCCCTCTGCCCGGCACATCACCGTGAGGTTGTCACCGGTGGTGAAGACGGTACGCGGTGCCCACACCCAGACATCGTGGGGGGCGGCTGGAGGACGGGGGGGGGGGGTAAGGAAATGACACCCAGAGCCCGGCTGGGTGTCCCCTCTCCTCCCCACCCCGATGCCGGCGACCACCCCAACCGTGGGGCACCCGGAGCTCTCACCGCGCCACCGGTGGCACCGGCATTTCCAGCCGCAACGGGGGTTTTCCACCCAGCGTCCCCCCCCCCCGCCCTGGCTTACCACCCCCCCCCCCCCCCCCCCCGTGCCCCCAAACTCACCCCAGACCCACAGCGTGACCGCGGCACTGGCGTTGACCGTACGGCGCCCGAGCCGCAACACGGCTTCGCACGTCATTTCCTGGCCGTGCTGCTCCGGCTGCGCCGTGAAAGCCAACCCCACAGAGGGACCTGGGTGGGTGCTGGGGGGGAGCCCCCCACCCCGCAGCGTCAGGCGGAGATTCGGGGGGTCGGGGGGCGAGACTTGGGCGGACGCGTTGCAGGTGACACGGGTCTCTTTGCCCACCACCGCGTCGCCCTCCAGGTAAATTTGGGGGGGCGAGAACCCTGCGGGGAAGGACAAGGGTGGGGGGGTGGTGGTGGTGGAGGTGACTGGGAGGGTGCCGGGACCCCCCCGTGCCACCCCCCCCCGCCCCATGCCGCGGTCCTTACGATAAGCATGGAGGGTGGTGGCGGCGATATCCCGGTGCTCCCCGAAAACACCGAAACACTGGAGCTCCAAGCTCCAGTCGGTGACGTTGGGGATGCTGAGGGACACCCAGCCGGGTCCCCGCGTCCCCATCTTGGTGATGGAGACCTCCCAGCTCAGCTGGCTGTAGTTACGGCAAGAGCTGGTGCAGTTGAGGAGGAGGGAGGTGCCGAACTCCACCGTCGGTTCCTCGGGAGAGATGGACACCCGGCAGGGAACGGGGTGCCCTGGGAGAGGGCACCCAGTTACGCCAGGACCCCAGATGGGGTCCTGGTGCTGGGTGCGACACCCCAACGAGGCGCGGGCAGGAGATCTGGCGCCCGTTTGCCAAGTCCTGCCCAGGATGTGGCTGAAAAAACAGCCACTTCCACACCAGCACTACACCGCTGGCGGCTGCGGTGCCGTGCCCGGCCCCGCCGTACCCCCAGACCGGCACCGTGGTGGTGGTGGGGGGGTCAGCACTGAGACACCCCCCCACACCCCCCCCACCACCTTGGGATCCCCTAAACCACCCTCAGCCTCTTCTACCGCCTCACCGCCAGGGACCCCCACGCGCCGGGACCCAACTGCAACGCCGGCGGCGTCCCAGCGTCCTGGCCAAGCCTGGCAAGGGGTCGGGGGGGGGGAAACGTGTCGTGTGTCCCGTCCCCCCCGTCCCCCCGACTCACCCCCCGGCACGAGGAGGCAGAGCAAGGCCATCGCCCCCCAGCTCCAGCAGGGATCCATCATCCAGCACCGGCGAGCGCGGCGCTGCCGACGAGCAGCGAGGGAAGCGTCAGCTCTTACCACATTTCCTCCCTTTCCTCTGCAATCGGCCACCGCCTTCCCGTGCTGGAGCCCTGGATGCCGCCGGTGGCGAGGGGGGGGGGACACGACACGGGGGGGGGGGGGGGCAAGCAGCCGGTGACACCCAGAAACCCCGACCGCCGTCCCCGGCCAAGGCCCGGTGAGAAAAGCTCCCACCGAAATGCTCGCCGGCTCCGGCAAGGGTGACTGGACCCCGGCATGCCGGTGTGGGGGGGGGGGGGGGGGGGGGCTGCAGCTCTGCCCCTGGCAGGAGGAGGGGTGGCCGGACTTGCTGCCAGGGGGGGACGGGATGGGCACGAACCCGTCTGCCATGGTGGCCCCAAAAATCCCGGTCACCCACCGGGACACCGAACCCGCGCGGCACCTCACGGTCCTGCAAATATTGAGGGGGGGGGGGGGCTGCAAAGGGACTGCTAATATGGGGGGGCCGCAAAGAGAAGTGGGAGCAAACCCCGCCGCGGCACGAAGAAAAGCAAAAAGCCAGGAGAAACCTCGCTTTAATGGCGCCGGCGGTGCGCGGCGCTCCCCCAAAAACCCCGTCCGAAGGGATGGGGGCCGGATCCTGCCCTTGGGGCGGGGGGGGGGGAGGGCTGGATCCTGCTCCTGGGGGGGGGGGGGGGCCGGATCCTGCCCAGGGGCCTGGGGGGCGGCTAGGGGAAGTCGCTGTAGGGCATGGAGAAGGGGTAGAGCGCCGAGTAACGGGTGTCGTGCCACAGCAGCTTCTTCTCCAGGAAGGCGACGGTGTCCAGCGTGAGCACCAGCGTCTCGTGCTTCAGCATGCTGTGCACGTTGAGACCTGCGGAGGCACGAGGAAGGGGCGGGGGGGGGGTGTCCCCGCCAGGTTTAGGGGTCCCCGCCAGGTTTGGGGGGGTCCCCGCCAGGTTTGGGGGGGGTCCCCGGGGACAGCAGCCACCGGTCATCACGGAGTTCTCACCTAACGCCGGGATCAGGTTGATGGTTTTCAGGCCGGCTGCCGCCGTTCCGATATTCTCCGGCATCTCGTTGCTGGAGAGAAACGGGTGAAATTGAGGAGGGGGGACGGGACGGACACACGGACGGACGGACGGACGGCACCCCCGCAGCCCCCGGCAGCGCTGCCCGTCCCTGGGGTTCCCCGCGTGCCCTCGCTGCCCGCGCTCACACGTCGACGATGAGGACGGAGCGACCCCAACGCCGGTACCGCGCCAGGTCCAGCAGATACTGGGGATCGGCGGTGGGTATCTCCAGGCCATCGACGACGTGGAGGTCATCCTGCGAGGGGTGGGGGGGGACAGGGAACGGGGGGGGGGGACGTCGCTGATGTCACCACGTCCCCAACGTCCCCCCCCACCCCGCCCCAAAACCACCGAGGACCTCGTACCTGCATCAGCTTCACCGTCAGCGCCACCTTCAGCCCCAGCACCCGCACCTTCATGGGCAGCATGTAGTAGTAGCTGGTGGGACCCCGCGGCCCGTGGGCGATGCCCCCTGCGAGGGGACCCGGCTCAGTGACATCCTCCCCTCGTCGCCGAGCCCAGCCGCAGCCCCCCCCACCCCCCCGCCCCCTGCCTCGGCCCGGGGGGATCCTCCCCCCCCACCCCAAGCCCCAGCAGACACTCACCCCCGCGCCACAGGGGCGAGCGGATGCTGCCGTGCCGGGCCCGGCCGGATCCTTTCTGCCGCCATGGCTTCCTGCCGCCCCCCCGCACCTCCGCTCGCGTCTTCACCTTGGCGTAGCTCTGCAGGGGGGGGGGGGGGACAACGGGGACGGGGGGACACACGCACGCGGGGACAGTCGGGGACGGGCCCCTTGTGTCCCCCCGTTCCCCTCCCCGCGCAGGGAGGGGACTCAGGAGTCCTGGGCCCAGGCGCCTCCTCTGCGGCAAGGCGACAGGCTGCTGCCCTGTGACCCCCCCCCCTTGCCTCCCTCTGCCCCCCCAAGACCCTCCTCTGCCCCTCCCCAGACTCTCCTCTCCCCCCCTAGACCTCCCCTTCTCTTCCCCAGACCCCCCCTTCTCTTCCCAGACCCCCCTCAACCTCCTCAGACCACCTTCTGCCCCCCAGACCGCCCTTCCCCTTCTCCAGACCCCCCTTCCCCTCCCCAGACCCCCCTCTCCTCCCCCCCAGCCCTCCTTCTGCCCCCCTAAACCCCCATCTGCCCCCTCAAACCCCCTCCCTGCCCCCCTAAACCCCCTCCCCGCCCCCCTAAACCCCCATCTGCCTCCTCAAACCCCCTCCCTGCCCCCCCAAACCCCCATCTGCCCCTCAAACCCCCTCCCTGCCCCCCTAAACCCCTTCCCCGCCCCCCTAAACCCCTTCCCCGCCCCCCTAAACCCCCATCTGCCCCCCAAACCCCCTCCCCGCCCCCCTAAACCCCCATCTGCCCCCCCAAACCCCCTCCCCGCCCCCCTAAACCCCCATCTGCCCCCTCAAACCCCCTCCCTGCCCCCCCAAACCCCTATCTGCCCCCCGTACTCACGATCCTCTTGAAATTCTTCTGCCACATCGCCACCATGTGCAGGATGTCGAGCCTGCGGGAGATGGGGGGGGACACGACACTCAGCGAGGGGACCCCCGCCCGGGGACACCCCCCCAGCACGTCCCTGAGGGCTCCCCCCGCTCCCCGGCAGCCCCCCCCCCCCCCCCCCAGCCCCACCTGGGCCTGACGGCGAAGACGTCGGGGTGGAGGTCGGTCAGGCCCCCGGCACTCGTCATCGTGGTGCCGCAGCGACTCCACCCAGGCCTGCACGGGGGAGCGGTGCGGGGGGACGGGGACGCTGCAGGCCCGCAGGACGGGGGGACCGCGGCAGCGCCGGCAGCAGCAGCTTCTCTGGGGGACGGGACGATGACACACAAGGACAGCGGGGACTGTGGCAGCTCCACCAAGGCACGGGGAACCTCCAGCCGGGGACAAAGTGGGGCCCCGGACACCCCAAGCCCAGGACATCCGTCCCCAGGTTGTCCCCGCACCCCCAGAGTGGCCCTGCAGCCCCGATCCCACGGACGCCCCATCCCTGATGTCCCCAGGATGGTCCCAGCCCCACGGCCGCTCGTCCCTGCTGTCTCCAGGATGGCCTTGACCCCATGGACACCCTGTCCCTGACGTCCCCCCAGCCCTGGCCCCACAGAAACGTGTCCCTGCTGTCCCAGGATGTCACCACAGCCCTGGCCCCACGTAAACCCGTCCCCACTGCCCTGATCCTGGTCATTCTCATCCCCGATGTCCCCAGCCCCACGGCCACTCATCCCCCGACGTCCCCAGGATGGACCTGACCCCACGGACACCCCGTCCCCACAGCCCCGTCCCCACATAAACCTGTCCCCCACCGTCCTGATCCCGGTCATCCCCATCCCCGGTGTCCCCAGGATGGCCCCAAACCCACGGTCACCCTGTCCCCGGTGTCCCCGACCTCATGGACACCCTGTCCCTGATGTCCCCAAACCCACGGACACCCTGTCCCTGATGTCCCCGACCCCACGGACACCCTGTCCCTGATGTCCCCAGGATGCTCCCCAAACCCACGGACACCCTGTCCCCAATCCCAAGGACACCCTGTCCCCGGTGTCCCCGACCTCACGGACACCCTGTCCCTGATGTCCCCAACCCCACAGTCACCCTGTCCCCGGTGTCCCCGACCCCACGGACACCCTGTCCCCGGTGTCCCCGACCCCATGGACACCCTGTCCCCGGTGTCCCCAGGATGCTCCCCAAACCCACGGACACCCTGTCCCCGGTGTCCCGACCCCACGGACACCCTGTCCCCGATCCCATGGACACCCTGTCCCCGGTGTCCCCGACCCCACGGACACCCTGTCCCCAGTCCCACGGACACCCTGTCCCCGGTGTCCCCGACCCCATGGACACCCTGTCCCGGTGTCCCCAGGATGCTCCCCAAGCCCACGGACACCCTGTCCCCGGTGTCCCCGACCCCACGGACACCCTGTCCCCGATCCCATGGACACCCTGTCCCCGGTGTCCCCGACCCCACGGACACCCCATCCCCGCTGTCCCCAGGATGTCCCCGACCCCACGGAGACCCCGTCCCCGCCGTCCCCACCCGGAGACACCCCCCCCCCCCGATATCCCCGCGGACTCACCCCTGCGGGGCTCGGGGGGCCGCGGGGGGCCCGGCGGGGCGGACGAGACCTGAGGGAGGGCGATCGTGAGCGGGGTGGGGGCTTCCGATCTCCCCCTAGGCGGCCCCAGCCCGCCCCCCGCTCCCGCTCCCGCTCCCGGCCCTCACCCCCGCGGCCCCGGCCCGGCCCCGGCCCCGGCCCCGGGCCCAGGCCCTGACGGCGGCGGCGGCGGCGGCGGCAACGCGGGCCCCCCCGGCACGGATCATGGCGGGAGCGCGCGGCCGCCCCGGCGCGCCGCGATGACGTCTTCAGGGAGCGCGGCGCGACTTCCGGCGGAAGCGGAAGGGGAGGAGGAAGGGGAAGGGGAGGAGGAAGAGAGAGCGGGGGAAGGGAGCGGGAGGACGGAGAGGGAGGGAGGAAGCGGGGGAGGCGAGGGAGCGGGGCCCGGGCCTCCCCCGGTGCCCCCCCCACCCTGTTATCCCCCCGGTACAGCCCACCCAGTGCCCCCCCGCCCCGTTGCCCCCCCCACCCAATTGCCCCCCCCCCCTTATTTCCCCCCCCCCCCCATTATTTCCCCCCCCCCCCATCACCCCACGCTCCCCCACCCCGTCACCTCTCCCGCAGCGCGTGGCCCAGCCCGGCCCCGCCGTGGCGGCGACGTCCCGCCGGGCAGAGCCCCCGTGGGGTGCCCGGCCGCGGTGGAGGGGGGCTGGGGGCCGGGCGGCAGCTGAGCTGGTTGTTGGGGTGTCGGGACCCCCCACACCCCACCCCACCCCACCCCAGCCGGGGCCGGCGTTGGCCTCCGGCCCCCAACCCTCTGGCCCCGGGCAGGGCCTCGCGCCGGAGCCGTGCCGGTGCCGCCGCGCTCACCGTGGTGTTCTCTAGGGACGTGACCAGGCCGGGGCCGGCAGCGCCCAACCGACCCCTCCCCAGAGAGCGGCGGTGAGTGCCGGCACCGGTGCCGCTTCCCGGTGCCCCTTCCCACCACCACTGCCCCTTCCCACCACCGCTGCCCCTTCCTGGTGCCGCTTCCCGGTGCCCCTTCCTGGCACCACTGTCCCTTCCCATGCTGCTTCCCGCTGCCCCTTCCCAGTGCCGCTTCCCGGTTGCCCTTCCGCCACCGCTGCCCCTTCCCGGTGCCCCTTCCTGGCACCACTGTCCCTTCCCCATGCTGCTTCCCGGTGCCTCTTCCCGGTGCCACTTCCCGGTGCCCCTTCCCGGCACCACTGCCCCTTCCCGGTGCTGCTTCCCGGTGCCGCTTCCCGCCACCACTGCCCCTTCCCGGTGCTGCTTCCCGGTGCCGCTTCCCGCCACCACTGCCCCTTCCCAGTGCCCCTTCCCGGTGCCGCTTCCCGCCACCGCTGCCCCTTCCCGGTGCCGCTGCCCGGCACGTACCAGTTGCATCGCGGCATTCCCCCAGGCCACGTGGCACCGGGGCGGCACAGAGGACACCGGGCGGGCCGGCTGCCTCGACGCCCGTCGGGGCTTAACCGTGCCGGAGCCGGCCATGAGAGTGGGGTCACCCGGCAGCCCCCCCCCCCCCGCTGCGCTCCGGCTGGGGGGGCCGGGCTGGGGGCATCCCCCACCCCGGTTCCCCACCGGGACGTGGGGGTCCCGCCGGGGTGTTTATCCCGCTCAGATCCTGAGCTCTGATAACCAGCGGTGAACTCGGCTCTTGGCCCACGGTGCGGAGCCGGGATTTGGGGGGGGGGGGGGCCGGGATTGGGGAAGGGGGGGCCCCCACGACCATCTGGGAACGCTTCTCCTCCCATCCCCTTTCGGCGAGCCAGGATCCGGCCCCGGCCCGGAGGCGGGTGGGCTCCGCCGGCCAAGTCACGGGGGCCGAGCCATGCGCAGCGCGTCCCCAGGGGTCCGGGGGCGGGAGGGATGCGGGGAGGTGGGGGGGGGGGCCCCCCCCACTGCCCGCCCATCCCCTCCCCCCCCCCCCCCCCCCTTCTCCCGCCGCCTGTTTCTAATTAAATCCCTTCCCCGGCCCCTCGCCGGCGGCCCCTCGATGCCAGGGGGGGGTGTGGGGGGCTGGGGGGACCCCCCCCACCCCTCTCCCAGCGCCCAGAGGCTGCTCGGGGGGGGGGGGGGGGGGGCACGAATTGCTCAATATTTGGAGGGGCTGCGTGTGTGTGTCTCTCCTTCCCCCCCCCCCAGTTCCTCGCTGGCCCCCGGCCGAGGCGTGGAAAGTCCTGGAAGCGTTTCCAGGCGCGAAAATCCCTTCGCCGAAGCGTCGGCATCGGGAAGGGGGGGGGGACGACGACGGACGGACGGACACACACAACGATGACGACGACGACGACGACGCACCCCCCAAAAACCCTTCCCAAAAGCGGGGCTGAGGGATCCGGCCCCCCGTTCTCCGCTTGAGATCCGGGGCTCAATCCTGCACCCCAATCTCCGGCGCTTGGGCTTCTGGGGGCGGGAAACCACCGGCACCGGGGGGGGGGACACACCCCACCCCCCCCTCCCCCGGCACCGCCACTTTCCTGGGTGGGTGTCCCCCCTTTTTTTTGGGGGGGGGGGGGTGAGGGGAAGGAGGGGGGTGGCTGGAGAACACACCCCCCCCCCCCGCGACGTGTCCCTTCCCCTCAGTGATGTCACACGGCCCCATGACGAAAAGCCGCCGACCCACTTCCCCATGGGACACCCCCTGGTAATGGGGTACGGGGGGGGGGGGGGCAGGAGCCCCCCCCCCGCCCCACTTTTGAGGTCTCCCTCCCCCCTCACGACACGGGGGACCCCGGCATCAGCGCCCCCCCCCCCCCCCCCCCCCCGGAGGGACCCAGGCGTCCGGGTGGGTTGTGGGGGTGGGGGACACGAGTGGCCTCGCCCCCTCCGAGGGGGCGGGGCCGCCCCGCCCCCCTTCCCTCCCTCCCTCCCCCCTCCCCCCCCCCCCCCCCCCCCCCCCCCTCCGCCGCCCCCGCTCCCCCGCACATGTTGCAACCGGTCGGGGCGGGCAGGAGCCTTGGGCTGCCGGCACCGGCACCGGCACCGGCACCGGGACCGGGAAAACAGCCGGTAAGATGCTGATCCCCCCCCCCGCCCCCCCCAAGCCCCGTGGCTTCCCCCTGCCACGCGTGGGACTCCCTCCCTCCCCCCCTCCCCTCCCCTCCCCATCCCCGCACGCCCATTCCAGCCCCCCCGGGGCGGGGACGGGGACGGGACGGGCACCCCCAGAGGGACCCCACGCAGGGACGGTGGGTTGGCCCCCGGTGTGTCCCCGCACCCTCGTCCACCCCCACGGTGAGGAGTGGGGCCGCCCTACGGTGACAAAGCGGGGTGCCCCACGGAAAACACCCCGGGGGGTGGGGGGGGGTCGGGGGGGGGCCGGACCCTCCGTGGCTGGCGGGGGGGGGGGTGTCTTCGGTGAACGGTCCCCCCCCCGCCCCCGGTCACGGCCATTGTCCCGCTCGCCGGCGGCCAGGCCACCCTGCTGCTCCGGGGCGGGAAGTGGGTGCCCGGATCCAGCCCAGCTGTTTCGGCCTCGCCAACATCTGGCCCGCAGCTGGAGGGGGCCCCGGGGGAGCCGCGCCGTTGGCACCCCCCCCCCGCCCCCCCCCCTCCCGGCTTCCCCCTTGATGAAACGCCTAACGGCTGCGGTGAGCACCCGCCGGCCCGTGGGTGCCATCGCCGGCGCTGCCCTGGGACCATCCCTGGGTGCCGCAGGGTGCCGGTGAGCCAGTGCCCTCGGGTGCGCACCCGGGTGCCCTCGCTGGCACCCACCTGGGTGTGCAAATAGATGCCAGCACCCGTGTGCCCTCACTGGCACCCACCTGGGTGTGCAACGGGGTGCTGGCGCTCGTGTGCTCTCGGTGGCACCCACCCGAGTGTGCAACAGGGTACCGGCACCCGTGTGCCCTCACTGGCACCCACCTGGGTGTGCAACGGGGTGCTGGCACCCGTGTGCTCTCGGTGGCACCCACCTGGGTGTGCAACAGGGTGCCGACACCCGTGTGCACTCGGTGGCACCCACCCGGGTGTGCAACAGGGTGCTGGCACCTGTGTGCCCTCACTGGCACCCACTTGGGTGTGCAACGGGGTGCTGGCGCTCATATGCTCTCGGTGGCACCCACCCGGGTGTGCAACGGGGTGCTGGCACTCGTGTGCCCTTGGTGGCACCCACCCGGGTGTGCAACAGGGTGCCGGCACCCATGTGCCCTCACTGGCACCCACCCGGGTGTGCAACAGGGTGCTGGCACCTGTGTGCCCTCACTGGCACCCACTTGGGGTGTGCAACGGGGTGCTGGCGCTCATATGCTCTCGGTGGCACCCACCCGGGTGTGCAACGGGGTGCTGGCACTCGTGTGCCCTTGGTGGCACCCACCCGGGTGTGCAACAGGGTGCCGGCACCCATGTGCCCTCACTGGCAGCCACCCGGGTGTGCAACGGGGTGCTGGCACCCGTGTGCTCTCAGTGGCACCCACCCGGGTGTGCAACAGGGTGCCGGCACCCGTGTGCACTCGGTGGCACCCACCCGGGTGTGCAACAGGGTGCTGGCACCTGTGTGCCCTCACTGGCACCCACTTGGGTGTGCAACGGGGTGCTGGCGCTCGTGTGCCCTCGCTGGCACCCACCCGGGTGTGCAACGGGGTGCTGGCACCTGTGTGCCCTTGGTGGCACCCACCCGGGTGTGCAACAGGGTGCTGGCACCTGTGTGCCCTCACTGGCACCCACTTGGGTGTGCAACGGGGTGCTGGCGCTTGTGTGCCCTCGCTGGCACCCACCCGGGTGTGCAATGGGGTGCTGGCACCTGTGTGCCCTTGGTGGCACCCACCCGGGTGTGCAACAGGGTGCTGGCACCCGTGTGCTCTCGCTGGCACCCACCCGGGTGTGCAACGGGGTGCTGGCACTCGTGTGCCCTTGGTGGCACCCACCCGGGTGTGCAACAGGGTGCCGGCACCCATGTGTGCTCGGTGGCACCCACCTGGGTGTGCAACAGGGTGCTGGCACTCGTGTGCTCTCAGTGGCACCCACCCGTGTGTGCAAATGGGTGCTGGCACCCATGTGCCCTTGCTGGTACCCACTTGGGTGTGCAACGGGGTGCCGGCACCCGTGTGCCCTCGCTGGGACTGACCTGGGTGTCCCAGCGTGCCGGTGCCCTCGTCCGCACACCGCGACACTGCCGTGCCCTCGCTGGTGCCCTGTTGCACCCTGGTTCATCGCCGCGGTGTCCCCTCGGTGCTGGGGTGCTGCCGGCTGCACCCCGGCTCCTGCCGCACCTCCCGCCCCCCCCCCCCCCCCCCGAGCTGGGGACCCCCCCCCCAGCCATGGAGGAATTTGGAGCATTTGGTGCTGCCAGGGCTCCGGCAGCCGGGGCGCCGCCGGCCACGGCTTGGTAAACACTCCATGCCCGGCGTGGCGCCGAGCGGCCGCCTCGGCTGGGACGGGGCTGGCACCGCGCGGCTCAGGGCGGCGGGGGGGAGGGGGGTCCTTGAGGTCTGGGGGGGTCCCTGTGCCGGGGCGGTTCGCCGGCAGTGACCAGCCGGGAGGTCACGGCACGGCACGCCGTGCCATGCCACGCCGTGCCACGCATCTTCTCCCCCGTGCCTGAGCACCCACCCGCACACGCGTGTCTCCGCCTGCGTGTGCCGGAGCGGGGGGCACGGTGGGTCCCCGACCCTGCGGGGCCGAATCCTGCCCGGCACCATCTGGCTGCCACCTCCACGGCTATTTAAACCCGGCGCTAAGCCCGGCTGGGCACCGGCTGTCCGGGCCTGATCCAATTTGCTCCGCGGTGGCTGAGTGGCGCCGGGGCCAGAGCGGGGGATATTTCGGGAACAAGGGGCCCTGTGTGCGCCCCCGCGGCCCCTCCCCCTGCGCCCATGGCCGGAGGGGCTCCCAGCCCCCCCCCCCCCCCCAAAGGCCACCCTTGGCCCAGCCCCACCGGGGGTGCTCCCCCCGGCTTGGTGTGTGAGGGGGACAAGTCCGGCCTGGGACCCCCCCCCCCAGATCCTGGTCCTGCCCGGGACCCCCCTGGATACTCTGGGGTCGTGGGAGGGGGGTCCTGGGGGAGGATCCTGGTGTGGGGTCCCAGGGGGGTCCCGGAAGGGTCCTGGGGCAGGATCCCAGTGCAGGGTCCCCCGGGAGGGTCCTGGGGCGGGTCTTGGTGAGGGGTCCCAGGGCAGGATCCCGGGGTGGGTCCTGGTGTGGGATCCCAGGGGAGGGTCCCGTGGGAGGATCCCAGTGCCGGGTCCCGGGGCAGGATCCTGGTACAGGATCCCGGTGCAGGGTCCCCGGGGAGGCTCCTGGTGCAGGATCCCGGTGTGGGTCCTGGTGAGGGGTCCAAGGGCAGGATCCTGGTGCAGGATCCCAGTGTGGGTTCCCGGGGCAGGATCCCAGTCCAGGATCCCAGTCCAGGATCCTAATCCAGGATCCCAGTTCAGGATCTCAGTGCGGGGTCCCGGTGCAGGATCCCAATTCAGGATCCCAGTGCAGGATCCCAGTGCGGGTTCCCGGGGCAGGATTCTGGTACAGGATCCCAGTGCAGGGTCCCCAGGGAGGGTCCTGGTGCAGGATCCTGGTGCAGATCCTGGTGAGGGGTCCCAGGGCAGGATCCCAGGGCAGGATTCCAGTGCGGGGTCCCAGTTCAGGATCCCGGGGCAGGATCCCGGGGCAGGGTCCCCAGGGAGGGTCCTGGCGCAGGATCCCGGTGCGGGTCCTGGTGAGGGGTCCCTGTGCAGGATCCCAGTGCGGGTTCCCGGGGCAGGATCCCGGTTTGGGATCCCAGTTCAGAATCCCGGTTCAGGATCCCTGTGCAGGATCCCAGTGCGGGTTCCCAGGGCAGGATCCCGGTTCAGGATCCCGGGGCAGGATCCCAGTGCGGGTTCCCGGGGCAGGATCCCGGTTCAGGATCCCAGCGCGAGGTCCCGGGGCGGGATCCCGGGGCAGGATCCCGGTTCAGGATCCCGGGGCAGGATCCCAGTGCGGGTTCCCGGGGCAGGATCCCGGTTCAGGATCCCAGCGCGAGGTCCCGGGGCGGGGTCCCGGGGCAGGATCCCGGGGCAGGATCCCGGGGCAGGATCCCAGTGCGGGTTCCCGGGGCAGGATCCCGGTTCAGGATCCCAGCGCGAGGTCCCGGGGCGGGATCCCGGGGCAGGATCCCGGTTCAGGATCCCGGGGCAGGATCCCAGTGCGGGTTCCCGGGGCAGGATCCCGGTTCAGGATCCCAGCGCGAGGTCCCGGGGCAGGATCCCGGTTCAGGATCCCGGGGCAGGATCCCAGTGCGGGTTCCCGGGGCAGGATCCCGGTTCAGGATCCCAGCGCGAGGTCCCGGGGCGGGGTCCCGGGGCAGGATCCCGGGGCAGGATCCCGGGGGTCCCCTCGCCCCTTTCCCCGCCCGTCGCCCCCCCCCCCCCGCCCCGGTCCCCTGGCTCCGCCCGGCGGCCGCAGCAGCCGGGGCCGGGGGCGGCCGGCGGCGGGGCGGGCGCGGGGGAAGGGGAAGGGGAAGCGGCGGATGCTCCGCCGCGGCGGCCGTGCCTCTGCTCGGGGCGGCGGTTCCTCTCGGGGCCGGTGTTCGCGGCGGGGAGCGGGGAAGGGGGTCCCGGGGCGACGGGAGCGAGGGCGGTGCCCCGGCACCGGGCGCGGCTGCGCAAGAGCCCGGGCGGCGGCGGGAGGCAGCGCTCGGAGGGGACGGCACCGGCACCGGGAGGCAGCGGGACGGGACCGGGACGGGACCGGGACGGGACCGGGACGGAGCGGGCGGCGGCTGGAGGTGCGGCGGGGCGCGGGGCTCCTTCCCTCCCTTCCCCCCCCCCCCGACCTCGGTCCCGCCCCGGACCCACCCGCTCCCCTCGGGGGTCCCGGGACTGGGGGACCGGGGGGGGGGGCCCCTAACCGGGGGTCCCATCCCTGACTTTGGGGGGGGACACACACCACGGTACCGGGC
>NC_134978.1:671111-720004 GCF_965638725.1 Aptenodytes patagonicus | reverse complement strand
CGGTCCCCGGTCCCCGCTGCCCCTTACCCGGTGGCCCGGTCCCCGCCCCCGGTCCCCGGTGCCGGTCCCCGTTCCCCGCTGCCCCCTTACCCGGTGCCGGTCCCGCCCCCGGTCCCCGGTGCCGGTCCCCGTTCCCCGCTGCCCCTTACCCGGTGCCGGTCCCGCCCCCGGTCCCCCGGTGCCGGTCCCCGTTGGCGGCGCTGCGCGGCCGCCGGCCGTCAGGGGGCGCGCCGCCGGCGGGCGGGCGGGCGTGGCCTGGGGGAGGTGGGCGTGGCCGGGCGGGGCGGGGCGGGGCGTGCCGGCGGGCGCGGGCGGGGGGCGGGGGGCGGCGGCGGCTCCAAGATGGCCGCGGTGTCGGTGTTCCCCGGCGTGCGGCTCCTCACCATCGGGGACGCCAACGGCGAGATCCAGCGGCACCAGGAGCAGCAGCCGCTGCGCCTCGAGGTCCGCACCGGCCCCGACAGCGCCGGCCTGGCGCTCTACGGCCGTGAGTGCGGGCGGGGCGGCGGGGGGCCGGCCCGGGGGGCGGCGGCGGCGGCGGCGGGGGGCCGCGGGGCCGAGGCACGGAGGGCTGGGGGGGGGGGGGGTGAGGGGAAAGGGGGGGCTGGGAGGATTTGGGGGGGGGGGTGCGGGGGCTGAAGGGATCGGGGGGGGGGGGGGTCTGGGAGCGTGGGGCTTGGGGGGGGGTGGGGGAGGGGGATATGGGGACGGGGGGGGGGTACGTGGCCTAGGGGGGGTTGGGGGTGCGGGGTCTGTGGGGCCAGAATGGAGGGGGGGGGCTGGAAGTGTTGGGGGGGGGGGCTGGCCTGTAGGGCTTGGATAGGGATGGGGGTGCATGGGGGGGACATGGGGGGCTTGGGGGGGTTTGGGGGTGCGGGGTCTGTGGGGTCAGAATGGAGGGGGGGGGGCTGGAAGTGTCTGGGGGGGGCTGGGAGCATAGGGCTTAGATGGGGGCGGGGGGGGGTGTGGGGACGTGGGGGCTCAGGGGAGTTTGGGGGTGCGGGGGCTTGTGGGGTCAGAAAGGAGGCGGGGGGGGGGCTGGGCCTGTAGGGCTTAGATGGGGTGGGGGGACCTGGGGGGGTTGTACGGGGACCAGGGGGGCTGCGGGGGGGGCAGCTCGGTGCCCTCTAGGGTGGGGTGGGGGGGGTGCTGGGGGCCGGGGTCGATGGAGCTGGGGGGGGGGGGGGGGAGCAGCCTGGGTGCAGGGGGGCCACGGGGTGGTGTGACGGGGGTTCGGGGGGGGGGGGGGGAGGGGACATGACAGGGACTTCGGGGGCCGGTGGGTCCGTGTCGTTTGGAGGGTGCCAGCGCTGTGTCCCCCCCCCCGTCCCCCTCCCCCCCCCCCTGCCGTGGAAAGGGCAGCGGCGGCAGCCGGGGGGGGGCTCGGCCGAGCCGGGGGCTCCCCCGTCCCACCGGCCGTTTGCCGGAGGCTGCGGAAAGTTCATTTCCCGGCCCCCCCCCGCACACCCCCCCCCCCAGCCCGAAATGGCCCGAATTTGGTGACTTTAGAGGCGCCGCGGCGGCTGGCCCGTCCCGGGGAGGGGTCTCTCCGGCGGCCGCTAACGAAGTAACGGGGGGCTCGTTTCCCGGCCGGCCGGGCGCGGTGTCGGAGCCGAGTTTTCTTTGTCTCCGCGCAAGAATCGCGGGGGGGGGGTTTTCTTTTTTTGGTTCTTTTTTCTCCCCCCGCCCCTTCCCAAATCCGGCGGCTCCTGCGCTTTGTGCTCGGTGGAAGCTTGGGAATACGCCGGCGCCGGTGCCGGCACGGTGCTGCCAGAGCCTCCCCATCCTCCGCGCCTGGCCCGGTTTTCGTGCGATTACCGGCAGAGACGTCGGCTTTACGGCCGCACCGTCGCGGGGGGAGTAACGACCCGACCCCCTTCCCTCCCCGCTAACGACCCGCTCCGGTGATATTAATTGATTGGCGCAAGCAGTTAATGTGCGGCAGCCGTCCCGCGCCGGGTTTGGAGGAGGCCTCGTCTGCGGTGTGGGACGGGGCAGGGGAAACTGAGGCACGCGGGGCTGGCTCGTCCCCGAGCCCGCGGCTCGTCCTGCCTCTGCCTCGGTGCTGGCCCGGCGCTTTCTCGGCCTGGGTTTCCTCACCGGCTGCCGAGGCTTCACCACGGCTCAGCCGGGAGGAGCGGGGGAGCCGGACCCGCTCCCCTCAGACCAGAAATAAGGTTTTAAGCCACTTTTCCAGCGCCGAGAGCGAAGCTTCGCGGGGAGCCCGAAGGTTATTTCGGTTTCTGGCGGGCGCCGAAGGCTGTCCGTGTGCCGACCCTCGGCTCCGCGGCTTCTCCATCCCTCGCCGCATCCTGCTGCCACGTCCGGCTCGTCACCCCGTGCCGGCCAGCATCCACACACACACCCCCCCCCTCCCCTCCCCTCCCCTCCCCTCCCCTCCCCGGCATCATCCCCCCTTTTCCAGGCGTTTGCCAGAAAAGCCTTTGTGTGGCCGGGGCCGGGGGTCTCTCGCTGCCCTTTCAGCGCCGGGGCGGCCGCTGGCACATCTGCCGGCCCTTTTTTATCGGCCACAAAGAGCCCGGAGGCCCGGGCTGACAGCCTGATTAACGCGGCTGGCGGGAATTTGCATTTAATGGCCTTGCCGAGCGGCGCCGCGGGCAGTGCCGGGCTCGGCGCGGGCGCTGCCGCGGCCCTGCCGGGGTTTCCTTCGGGGCCTGGAAGCCCCCCATGCTCGTTTCCCTCTCGCCACTCCAAATTAATTGGGCGACTTAATGCACCGCGTGGCTGGTCCGGAGCGGCGATGTGCCGGGAACCTGGCCGGCGGCAGGCAGGGCTGCCTGGCGCTGCCAGGACGAGAGGGACCGGCAACGGCGGCAGCGAGATGCCGGGGGGAAAAAACAGGTTTTGCCGCAGCGGCTCGTTCGGTTTTTCTGTCGGGGCGCCGCGTGAGAAAGGCAGCGCTGGCTGGAGGTGCTAATTACCCGCTCGCCGCTCCCCGGCTTCAAAGCGGCTAACGAGGGAACGCCGCGACGCCCGCGGCAGCAGGCCGGTGCGGATGCCGGCAGCGCCCGCGATGGGGAGGCTGGGGTGGCCGGCGCTGATCCCGGCTTGGCCGCGGGCAGCTCACTCCGTCTCCCCTCGTCCTTCCTCACGGCGTCGCTCGGCTTCGCCGGGAGCCGGGGGGTCCCCGCAGAGCCGGGGGGGGTGGGTGGGGTGGGGTAGGGTGTCCCCCCCGTCCCGGCAGCGATGGGCAGCAGCACCGGTCTGTATTTCTGGCTGCTCAAAAGCCCGTAAACCCCCTTGGCGGCGCCGAGGGGTTTGTCTCTCCCCTCCCCTCCCCTCCCCGCCCCGCCGCAGAGGTTAATTAGGCTAATTACGTTTTCTCCCGGTCCCTTGGCGTCCGTCTCATGCGAGGGAGGGCACGAAGGGGCGGGGGGGGGGGGTGCAGGTTTGGGCCGAGCCCCACCAGCGCGGCAGGATCCGGTGGGGCTGACGGGGGGGGCGGGGGGGGGGGGGGGGCTCTGCCTGGCTCTCACTCTCCCCCCCCCTGGTTCTCTCTGCCCCCCCCCCCCCCAGATGAAGACGTCTGCGTGTTCAAGTGCTCTGTGTCCCGCGAGACCGAGTGCAGCCGCGTGGGCAAACAGTCCTTCATCATCACGCTGGGCTGCAACAGCGTCCTCATCCAGTTCGCCACCCCCAACGGTGCGTCCCCCACCCTGGGGGGGGGGGGTTTGGCTTCTCTGGGACCCTTGTGTGTGTGTCCCGTCCCCGTGTCCCCCCCGTCCCCAGCTAAACCCCCCCCTCCGTCTCCTCCAGACTTCTGTTCCTTTTATAACATCCTGAAAAACTGCCGAGGCCACAACACGGAGCGCTCGGTCTTCAGCGAGCGGACGGAGGAATCCTCGGCCGTGCAGTATTTCCAGGTGAGGGGCTGCCCCGGCCCGACGGCAAGGGTTCGGCCCCGGCATCCCCGGTGACGTCCGCGTCCCTCTGTGTCCCATTTCGCCCCCCCCCCAGTTCTACGGGTACCTGTCCCAGCAGCAGAACATGATGCAGGACTACGTCCGGACGGGCACCTACCAGCGAGCCATCCTGCAGAACCACAGCGACTTCAAAGACAAGGTCAGCCGGGCGCCCTCCCGCCTTAACCGCCCCGGCCGGTACGATAGTTTTGGTGAAACGCGCCTCATTTCGGTCTCCGGCACCGGCTCCCGTTGCCAGACTTCGGTCTGCCGCGCCGGATTGCCCCGCGCGCTCGGCCAGGAGGGTCATTACGCACCGGTAGCTGGAAGAGGCACCGCGGTTTTTTGGTCTTTCCTCCCTCTATTTCCCCCTCCCCGCTTTTAATCTGTTCCGGTGCTTTCCCGACTCCTTCGTAGTGGTTTTATTCTTAACATCCCCCCAAAAATACGGGCCGGCTGCGAGCGCTGGGAGGAGGGACAGCGGCCAAAGGCCGTGTGCCGCCGGCTGATGCCATCCCCGGAGCCGCCGGCACCGGGGCACAACCGGCTTCCCACACCGTCACCGCTGATCCCCCTAACTGGGGGGGGTTATATATAGGATCAAAGAGGATTTGGGCGCTCGGGTGCCGTTCGCTGGCTCGGCCGCGGCGCTCTTAATCCTGTTCTTCCCGCGGTGCTGGGAAGCAGCCGGGGCTGAGCCCTCGGAGATGCCACCGCTCCCGGCACGATTTGGCGCAGCGCCGAGGTGGGATAACGCCGCAGTCGGGTCCCGCTGCCGAGCGGGGCTGGCTCTGTGCGCACGCCAGCTCGTTACCGGAGCTTCTAATTAGCGCTTCCAGCCGGGTGGGTGACGACTTGCAGGGGTCAGTTCCTTCTCCGGAGCCGGTTTGCTCTGCCGCCAATCGGCGCTGCGGTGGGGGGTGGTTTTCCCCCCCCCAGGAGGGGCCGTGTCGGTGCCGCCGCCTTGGTTTTCCCTCCCTCTTGGGAATCCAAATCTTGGGGTCCCCGGGTCTCCCCGTCCCTCCGTGCCCCAGACCGGAGGCAGAGGACCCCCATCCCGGCTCCGGGGTGAGGACGCTGGGAGCTGGGTGGGATGAGAGCCCTGCAGCCCGGCTCCGGCTTCGGCATGTGTGCCGGTGGTTCACCGTATCCTCACCGTCTCCCTCTCAGATCGTCCTGGACGTCGGCTGCGGCTCCGGCATCCTCTCCTTCTTCGCGGCGCAGGCAGGGGCGAGGAAGATCTACGCGGTGGAAGCCAGCACCATGGCCCAGCACGCGGAGGTGAGCGGCGCCGGTGCCCGCCGCCGCTGCCGCCGGGGCGGCTCTCGGCTTTGCCGAGCTCGGCGGCCTCGCGCCAAACCCGTCTGGGATGGCTCCCCGGTTCGAGCCGTGCCCCTGCTCCGGTACAACCCAGTAGCGCTGGGATGACGGCGCTGGGACCGCGGGGCCGGCGCAGCTCGGGGGTTGTTGCGGGGGGGGCTTCTCCGCGCCGTGGGGCTGCCCCTCTCCCCGCTGAACGTCGTCCTGTCCCGTCCCGTGGTTTTTTTTCCCCCCACCCCCGGCCCCCTTTTTTCCTGGGGCAAGGTGCTGGTGAAGAGCAACAACCTGACGGACCGGATCGTGGTCATCCCGGGGAAGGTGGAGGAGGTCTCGCTGCCCGAGCAGGTGGACATCATCATCTCCGAGCCCATGGGCTACATGCTCTTCAACGAGCGGATGCTGGAGAGTTACCTCCACGCCAAGAAATACCTGAAACCCAGCGGTGAGTGCCGGGGTGGGGGGGCTCTTTCCCGGTCCGCCGGACCCTACGAGTCCAGGGGAGGGGGAGCGGGCGCTTCCCGGGTCGTCCGTCCGTGTGTCCGTCCCCCCCCCCCCTTCAACCTGACCCTCCGCTCCCCCGTCCAGGGAACATGTTCCCGACGATCGGCGACGTCCACTTGGCCCCGTTCACGGACGAGCAGCTCTACATGGAGCAGTTCACCAAGGCCAATTTCTGGTGAGTCCGGCCCCGACCCCTTCCCCGGGGGGCAGGGGGGGGGGGGCCAGAGCCGCCCCCTCCTCACACGTCCTCCGTCTCCCGCAGGTACCAGCCGTCCTTCCACGGCGTCGACCTCTCCGCGCTCCGAGGGGCGGCCGTGGACGAGTATTTCAGGCAGCCCGTGGTGGTGAGCGGCCCCCGGGGCGGGGGGGGGACGACACAGGGAATGGGGGGGGGGGGATCGGGGGGGGATCGGGGCGGTCCCGGCCACTGACCCCCACCTTTCCCCCCCCCCCAGGACACCTTTGACATCAGGATCTTGATGGCCAAATCGGTCAAATACACCGTGAATTTCTTAGAAGCCAAAGAAGGCGACTTGCACAGGTGGGTGGCACGCCACGGATGAGCGCCCCAACCCCCTCCCCCCCCCCCCCCAAAAAAAAGCCTTTGGGCACCTCGGGGTGCTGGGGGGGGGGCTCGACTTCACACACACACCCCCCCCCCCCCCCCCCGCAAGGTGACGGCTTGGCTTTACCTTCCAGGATAGAAATCCCCTTCAAGTTCCACATGCTGCACTCGGGGGCTGGTCCACGGCTTGGCCTTCTGGTTCGACGTGGCCTTCATCGGCTCCATGTACGCGAGGGGGGGGGCCGGGGGGGGTGGGGTGTGTGCCGGGGCTGTGCCTTATCCCCCCCCCCCCCCACCCCTCCCCGGTGTTTCTCCCCTCCCCAGAATGACGGTGTGGCTCTCGACGGCCCCACTGAGCCGCTGACCCACTGGTACCAGGTCCGGTGCCTGTTCCAGTCGCCGCTCTTCGCCAAAGCTGGCGACACGCTCTCAGGGACTTGCCTCCTCATCGCCAACAAGAGGTGGGAGACGAGGGGGGGGGGGGGGGGGAACGGACACGGGGGGGGGGAGCCCCCACCCCGCGGCCGGGGGCCTTTGCCGGAGCCGCCGGGGCCTTTGCCAGAGCCGCCGGCCCGGTTTGGGTTACGCCGGCCACAATCTGGTTTTGCCGCGGTCCCTCCGCACCTCGTGCAGCACCCGGAATAGCTTGGGGGGGGGCGCCCTGCCCCAGTTTGGGGGTGGGGGTGGGGGCCCTGCCCTGCTTTCGGCAGCGTATTTATAGCTCGGGGTGGGGACGGCCGCGACCCAGATGCCGACGCCGTTCCCGCTGCTCCCCGGGGGGGGGGGGGGGGCCGGGTCGGGGTGTTTCCCCCCCCCCCGGGTGCAGTTTGGGGTCTCACAGCCCGTGTCCCCTGTCCCCCCCCCCCCCCCCTCCGTGTCCCCCCGTTCCCCCCTCCCCAGACAGAGCTACGACATCAGCATCGTGGCGCAGGTGGACCAGACCGGCTCCAAGTCCAGCAACCTCCTCGACCTGAAAAACCCCTTCTTCAGGTGGGGCCGGGGAGAGGGGGGGGGGTCCCGTCCCCCCAAAGAGCCTCCCCCCACCCCCTCCCAGGCCTCACTCCTGCACCCTGCCTCCCCCAGGTACACGGGGACGACCCCCTCGCCCCCCCCCGGCTCCCACTACACCTCCCCCTCGGAGAACATGTGGAACACGGGCAGCACCTACAACATGAGCACGGGGATGGCCGTGGCCGGTGGGTACCGGCGAGACGGGGCCGGGGGGGGGGTCTGCCGTATCGGTGATGCCAAAACCCCCGGCTGGGGAGGTGTGGGGTTACGGGGATGGGGTGGGGGGGGGGTGTCAAACCCCGTTTTGGGGTGGGGGCCTGACGCCGCCCGCCCTCTCTCCGGCGCAGGCATGCCCGCCGCGTACGACCTCAGCAGCGTGATCGCCGGCGGCTCCAACGTTGGCCACAACAACCTGATTCCTTTAGGTGAGCGCGAGGGGGGGGGGGGGCGGCTGGGGGTCACGCACCCACGCGATTTTGGGGGGTGGGGGGGTCACAGCAGCCCCCAACCTCCTCCCCCCCCCCCCCCTCCGCAGCCAACACCGGCATCGTGAACCACACTCACTCCAGGATGGGCTCCATCATGAGCACGGGCATCGTCCAAGGTAACCCCAGATCCCCCCCCCTCAACCCCAGATCCCCCCCCCGCCCCCGGCAGCCCCTCAGGATCTCCCCTGACCCCCCTCCCCCTTTTCTCCCCCCCCCCTCCCCCCCAGGCTCCTCCAGCGGCCAGAGCGCCGGCGGCTCCAGCACCCACTACCCCCTCAACAGCCAGTTCACCATGGGGGGCCCCGCCATCTCCATGGCCTCCCCCATGTCCATCACCACCAACACGATGCATTACGGGAGCTAAGGGGCTCCCCCCGGGACTGCCAGCGCCAGGAAAACCAAATGAAGAGCACCCCTCGCCGCCGCCGCCGCCGCCCCCCCCCCCCCGCCCCGGACCGGGGCCGCCCAGGAGGATTTTGACCCTCCTACGATAGACGAAGCCGCCCAGCCCGCGCTCCGCTCACCGACGCCGGACCCGGATGGGGTTTTTTTTCTTCCTTTTTTTTTTTTTGTTGTTGTTTTTTCGGGGTTGGTTTTTTGGTTGTTTGTTTGTTTTTTTTTTTTGGGGGGGGGGGGGGGGGGGGAGATTTTTGTTGTCGGGTTTTTTTTTTTTCTTAACGGAAAGCCGGAGCCGCCGGCCCCCACGCCGCTCGGGTGCCGTCTTCCATGACAGGCGGGGGAGCTCGGTCCCCCGCGAGGGGAGGAGGGGAGGAAAAAGGCTGAATGTACCAAAAGCTCCTCTTTTGGCCCCGTCCCTGCCCGCCGGGGCAGGCGGGGCAGAACCCCGTTACGGAAGGCTCCCTGGCGTGGCTGCGCCGGGCGGCGCGTTTGGTGTCGGTTCGTGTCCCCGTTGCTCGGCGCCCGAACTCTCCTCTCCCCCCGTTTTCCCCCTCGAGGGGCGCACGCGGGCACCCCCGCCCCGGCCGGGGGGGGGGGGGAGGGGAGGGGGGTGTGGGGTGTTGGGGAGGGGGAAGGGTGGGGCGGGCGGCGGCGGCCCCTCGCTGGGCCGTCGCGTAGGAATAGCGGATCTGCTGTTTTTCGGCTGTAGTACTGAATAAACGGGAGGGTTTCGAAGGATCGCGCCCCGCTGGCTTCCGCGGCCGGCCCCGGCACAGACCCCACCCCCCCACACCCCCCCGGGGTGGTTTTGGGGCTCCCCCCCCCCCCCCCCCAGGCAGGAGATGGCGGCGGGGTGCAGGGTGGGGACGTCCCCGGGTTTATTTGGGTCAGTTTGCATAGAGACGAGCCGGCGGCTGAGAGGAGCCGGGGTCGGTGCTGCCGCGGCACGGGGGAGCCCGGGGACCACCCCCTTTCGCCGGGGGCTGGGGGGGGGGGCCAAGCAGGGGCACCGAGAGGTGCCGCATCCTTCTGAGGGGCTCGGTGCCGCGGCCGGGGGCTCCCCCTTGATCCGGGGACGACCACCACCACCCCCCAGCACCCCTCACCGCGCAGGGTGGGCGCCCGGCAGGGAGACGTTGGCGCTGGGAGCTGCGGCGCGCGGCTGCGGAGCCCCTCGGCCCCCGCCGTGGTGTGCAGCGGCGAAGGGGCCGGCCGGCGCTCGGCGGCCGCTGGAAAAAGAGCTGGGAGGAAAAGAAAAACCATGGGGGGGGGTGGGTGTCACCGGCGGGGGGGACACGGAGCCCCCCCCCCCCCCCCCCCAGGCACCCCCCCCAACCGCCGCCAGCGGGTACCTTGCAGCCAACGGCGAGGAGGGCGTGCAGGGAGACGACGGCGGCCACCACGGCCAGCGCGGTTGCCCGGCCGTCGGCGCGCACCAGCGGCCAGAAGGTGAGGGCCAGCACCGACGCCGAGAGCAGCGCGGCCACGGCCAGCAGCAGCCACTGCAGCCAGGTGGCCGGGATCAGCCACAGGACCTGCGGGGACGGCGGCCTGTCACCCCCCACGTCCCATGTCCCGTCCTCCCCCCCAAAAGCCGGGACCCCCGACCCTGGGACTCACCGCGGTGGGGATGTAAGCGGAGAGGGAGTAGCCGTAGATGCAGACGGTCTCCAGGAAGCTGTAGGTGCCGGCCCCGCGGCTCTGCCGCCACCGCAGGAACCCCCACAGCGCCAGCGGCACCAGCCAGGCGTAGCAGTAGATGAGGGTGGCGGCGATGGTGACTGGGGGGGGGGAGGAAGGGGGGGGGGGGGCGGTCAGGGCACAGCCGGGGTCCCCGTGATGGTCCCAGCGTGGGGCAGGCACCGGCTGGGGGTCCAGGCCCCCCCCCCCGAGCTGTGGGGACGGGCAGGTGCCATCCGGGGGGTCCGTGTCCCCCTCCCCAAGCTGCGGGGATGGTCCCAGCGTGGGGCAGGCACCGTTTTGGGGTCCAGACCCCCCCCCCCCCCCCTTTTCCCGAGCCGCGGGGCCGGTCCCGGCGCCCTCCAGCCCCTCACCGTTGTGGAACTGGGGGCTGTAGCGGTAGGCGGGGGACGCTCGCTTCTCCGTCAGGTGGGAGAGGTTCCCGCTGATGGCCAGGGCGAACACCAGCGTGGCGCAGATCCAGAAGGGCCCTGGGGACGGGGACGCGCCGTCAGCGAGGAACCGCCACGGCGGCAGCGCCGGGGTCGGCAGCGGGACGGCGGCAGCCGCTTCGCTCTCACCGTACAGGTCGGGGTTGTTGCGCAGACGGTGACGCACAAAGTTCTTCCCCGGCAGCGGCGTCACCGAACCCTTGATCCTCTCCAGCACCTGCCGGGGACGAGGGCAGAGCCTCAGCCGGGCCGACGGGCGCCGGTGCCGGCTGCCGCGCCGACGGGCACCGTTACCTGGTGGGTGTCGACGTCGAAGAAGGCCTGGTAGTACTCGAAGGTCCAGAAGCTGCCCGGCCGCCTCTGCCCGCCCAGCAGCTGCGGTGGGGGGGAGCGGGCTGAGCCGGGGAGGGGGGGGCCGGCCGCAGCCCCGGGGCTCAGGTTGAGCCCGTGGCCCCCCCAGCGGGGCTCTGGTCTGGGGGGGTCTGGGGGGGCGCGGGGGGTGCAGGGACCCCCCCAAACACACACACACACACACACACCCCCCTCACCTCCGTCGTGTCGGCGTCGCCGGCCGCCTCGCCCTCCTCGGGGCCCACGTCCACGGCGGCGTGGCTCGGCCGCTCCTCGCCGGCGCGGGGGGTCGTGGCGTCGGGGGTGGCCGAGAGCAGCTCCGCCGCCTCCTCGAACTCTGCGGGGGGACGGGGACGGGGTCGGGGACGGGGGAGGCAGGAACCGACCCCCCGGGAGGGCGAAACCTGCCCCGACCCCAGCGCCGGGGCGGGGGGGGGGGGGGGCCCAACCCGGCCAGGACACGGACTGGGGGGGCCCGGGGACCCCCGAGGGGCCCGCAAGGGGGGGGGGGGCAGGACCGGGGGTCCCCGGCCGGAGCGGGGGCGGGGGGGGGCACGGACCGACCCCACCGAGCCTCACCCTGAAACCGGAGCTCGTCGGGGGCGGCCATGGCGGAGCCTCTCCCTGCCGGGACAAAACGCACCGCGTGGTTGTACGGGACCCACCGGGACCCCCCCCCACCCAGGGACCCCAAAACCCGCCGGGCCCGGAGCTCCCGGTCCCGGTCCCGGTCCCGGTCCCCGCTCACCGCCCGGCCCCGCCGACGTGTTCTGTTTCCCGCCCCCCCTCCCCGCGGCCGCGATGGTTCCGCCCGGTCCGTCCCGCTCCCGCCCCCCCGCGCCCCGCGCCCCGCCGACGTGGTTCCCCCACCCCCGCGATGGTTCCGCCCGGTCCGTCGCCGGGTCCGTCCCGGCGGGAGCCGCTTCCGGACATGGCGGCGGCGGCGGCGGCGGCCGGGGGGGGCCGCGGCCTCCGGGGGCGCCTCGCGGAGAGTCGGATCGGTGAGGGGGGGCCCGGGGCAACGGGGACCCCGGGGGCAATCGGGGGGGGGGGGGGGGGGCGCTGGGGCCTGGGGGGGGCGGGCGGGCGGTTGGGGCTGGGGGGCGGCCTCGACCCCCGGGTCCCACGAGGTGGGGGGGTCTGGGGGGGGCGGCCTCGACCCCCGGGTCCAACGGGGGGGTCTGGGGGGGGCGGCCTCGACCCCCGGGTCCAACGGGGGGGTCTGGGGGGGGCGGCCTACGACCCCCGGGTCCAACGGGGGGGTCTGGGGGGGCCGGCCTCGACCCCCGGGTCCAACGGGGGGTCTGGGGGGGGCGGCCTCGACCCCCGGGTCCCACGGGGGGGTGTGGGGTGGCGGCCTTGACCCCCGGGTCCCACGGGGGTTGTGGGGGGGCGGCCTTGACCCCCGGGTCCCACGAGGGGGGGGGGCTGGGGGGGCGGCCTTGACCCCCGGGTCCAACGGGGGGGTCTGGGGGGGGGCGGCCTCGACCCCCGGGTCCCACGGGGGGGTGGGGGGGGGCGGCCTTGACCCCCGGGTCCCACGAGGGGGGGGGCCTGGGGGGGCGACCTCGACCCCCGGGTCCCACGAGGGGGGGGGAGTCTGGGGGGCAGCCCGTCCCCCTGGTCCCAGCGGGGCCCCCCCGGGGGGTCCAGCCCGGGTGGAGTGGGGTGTGTTTGTTTGTTTGGGGGGGGGCCCCCCGGGGTGCTCCCGCTCCGGCTGACGGCTCCGGCAGGGCGCTGGTGGCGGGCGCTGCTGCAGGACTACGCGGCGGCGGCGCGGGAGGCGGCGGCGGGGGCTCGTCGCCGTCCCGGGGCGGCGGCGGGTTCCCTGGCGGGGCTGGCGGGGGCGGCCGCCTGCGCCGCCGCCGTCCCCAGCGCCGAATCCTTCGAGGCGGCGACGGTGGAGGCGGCCGGCGAGCTGCTGCTCCTCTCCCCCGGCACCCGCAGCCCCGACGCCGACCGGCACGTCCAGCGCCTGCTGCGGCGCCGGGAGACCGGCCGGTTGCGTTACCGCAACCTCCTCTTCTTGGCGGTGGTCTACGAAGCCCCCCACGCCGCCGACGCCGCGCTCTACCCGGCGCGGTGCCGGCACTTGCGGCCGCGGTGGCGGGAGCTGCCCGGCCGCCTCCTGGACGTGGGGTTCTGGGGACGCTGGTGGGTGCTGGGGGCCCGGCTGCGGGACTGCGACGTCAACGAGGAGGAGTTCGGGGGGCTGCCGGCCCGGCTGCGCCGCCTGGACCCCCACCACCTCCGTTCCCACCGCAACGAGAGCCAGTTCCTGGAGAAATTCCGGCCCGTCACCCTCACCCCGGAGGAGATCCGGCGCGCCGAGAGCGAGGCGGCGGCACCGGGACGCGCCGACGGCGAGCGGCGAGGCGGCACCGCCGGGGATCCGTAAACGGCACCCCCCGGCGCGTCCCAACTCGTCGGCGCCGCCGAATTCCCGTTTGTAACCCCGCCGGTCATCAAATTCTCGTTTGCCGCCGCCGAATTCCCAGGGATTTACCCCAAACGCCGCGCCGCAGGCACCGGTCGCCGCGCCCCGGTCATCCACCGGCCGTTCGTTAAGGCGGCGGCGTTACCGATTTTAGGCGTTAAGACGTCCCGTATTTTCGGCGCGCCGTCCTAATCGCCGGGCAGCCGTTCGTTAAGAGGGTCGTTAAGGCATCGACGTGTCCACATCGCCCCCCCCCCCCCCCCCCAAATTATTATCGCTGCCGGCGCGGGCAACGGGTCACCACCCGCGACGTTTAATTAATATTTCTGTATAGTTTTATATCTAGATTTTGTATTTGCTTCTATTTTTGAACGCCGGGGGGTTCCCTCCTCCCCGCCGCCGTATTCCCTGACCCCAAAACCGGCAGGAACGGCTCCGCCGGACGGCAGATGTTTCATTTCCACAGAAATCGGGCTAAAACCACCCGAAACACACCACACAACCTCCCCGCCCCCCCGCCGGCGGGTTTGGGGGGATTCGCGGGGATTCGGCGAGCGCCGGGGATTTTCCCCGGGGTCTGACCTTGCCGCGGAGACGCCGGCGGGGCCCGCCTCGTTAAACCTTAATTTCCCTGGGGAATTAAGCCCCGCTGGGAACGCTGGGAGGGGAAGGGGGGGGGGGGGAGCCCCCCACGGCGCTGACTTAATTAACGCCGGCGGGCGGGAGATGCTCGTTATCGCCGGGGAGGGGCCCGGTGCCGACGCCGGCTGCCCTCGGCGGCCGGTTCGTTACTGGGGGTTCGTTATTCCTCTTTTCGGCCCCCGAAATCGATGGGTTTCGCCCGCCCTCCCCGTCACGGGCTGGAACTCCGCCGAAAAGCGGGGTTTCTGCGCCCCAAAAAGGCCTTCCCCCCCCCCCGATGTCCCTGTCCCCCCTCAGGGACATCGCGCCGGGCGCCACTTCGGGGGGGGGGGGGGGCGTCCCCCCGTTTTTGTGCGTTTTTCCGCGGTTTTCGGCCTCTCCGCCGGCGAAACCGGGCAGCGATGCGGGTGTTCGATGGCAGCGCGGCCCCCGGCCGGGGGGTTTTGGGGGGGGGGAGGGGGGGCTGTGCCCCTCCGCCGGCCGGGGCCCCCAAATGGGGGGGGGGGGGGCCGAGGCGCCCGGAACCCAAATTAAACAAAATCGCCTCATATTTATGCACGTCCGGCTTTGTGAAAACGGCTGGGGCCCCCCGGGACCTCACGGGCCCCCCCTGGTCCTTGGGCCCCCCCCCCCCCCCGAGCCCCCCCCCCGTCCCCCACACCCCCCTTCCCGGTCCTTGCCCCCCCGGCCCCCCCCCCGGCCCTCACGGGCCTCCCCCCGCGTCCTTGCCCCCCCCCTCCCCCCGGGCCCTCACGGGCCCCGTCCCCCGGTCTTTGCCCCCCCCGGGACTTCACGGGCCCCCCCTCCCGGTCCTTGTCCCCCCGCGACCCCCCTGGTCCTTGACCCCCCCCCCCCCGGGACCCCCCCGGGCCCTCAGGGGCCCCCCTCCAGTCCTTGTCCCCCCGGGCCCTCACGGGCCCCGTCCCCGGTTCTTGCCCCCCCCGGTCCCTCACGGGCCCCCCCTCCCGGTCTCTTGCCCCCCCCCCCCCCGTCCCTCATGGCCCCCCCCGCGCGGTCCTTGCCCCCCCCGCGACTCCCCCGGTCCCTCACGCCCTCCTTCCCGGTCCTTGTCCCCCCCCCCCGGTCCCTCACGGGCCCCGTCCCCCGGTCCTTGCCCCCCCGGGACCCCCCCGGTCCCTCACGGCCCCGTCCCCCGGTCCTTGCCCCCCCCCCCCCCCCGCCCCTCCCCTTCGCCGCAGTGGCGCGGTCACTGCGCATGCGCCAGGGGAGGGGAGCGCGCGCCGCAGGCGCGCGCGCGCCGCTTCCCTCCGCGCCCCCCCCCCCCCCCCTCCCCCCCGCGAGCGGCCGGCACGAGGCACGCGCCTCGCCCGTCCCGGCGTTCCCGCCCCCGGCCCCTTTCCCGCCGCCCCATTGGCTGCGGTGGGGACGGAGCCCGCGCCAGGCCGGTCGCGCCGCGTCGATTGGCTGTAAGCGCGGGAGACAGACAGGCAGAGGGGCGGAAGGGAGCGGGGGGTGGGTAGAACCTGAGGCCTCCCATTGGCTGTCGGGCGGCGAGCGGGTGGGGCGGGCCTCCCCCCCCCCCCCG
The DNA here is from genome assembly GCF_965638725.1 of Aptenodytes patagonicus. Lineage (NCBI taxonomy): Eukaryota > Metazoa > Chordata > Aves > Sphenisciformes > Spheniscidae > Aptenodytes > Aptenodytes patagonicus. Next base: position 704,689 of record NC_134978.1, on the reverse strand, counting down.
CCAACCCCGCCGGCTGCGCCCCGCCTCCTCCTATTGGCCAAAGCCCGCGCCTGCTGCCCCCCCCCGCCAATGGCTCGGAGGGGGCGGGCTCGCTACGCTCACATTGGCTGCTGCGAGGAGAGGGGGCGGGGGGAGCGCGCGCTCCCCTTCCCCTGCCCTCATTGGCCGCGCTGCCGGAGGGCGCCGTGCTATTGGTCGGCCGGGGGCGCGCGCGCGCGCGCGAAGGGGCGGGGGGGTGCGCGAGGCGTCGCGCACGCGCCCTGACTGCCTGTGGCGGGCGCGCGCGTCTCCGTCGCTCCCTCAGGCGGCGGCGGCGGCGGTGGCGGCTCCTTTGTTCCCCCCGCGCCCGGCGAGACGGGGCCGCCCGGCGGGGATGGACCCTGCGAGCGGCTCCTCCGGCGGCCAGCGCGGTAAGGGCCTGCGGGGCCTGTCAGGGCGGCGGGCCGGAGCCCGGCTGAATGGGGCCGGGAGGCGGGGTGGGGGGGGCGCGCTGAGGGGGGTACGGCGGCCCGGGAGGGTCACGGGAGCTCGGCGGAGCGCTGCTGCCGCCGCCGGCCGCGCTGCCCATTGTTCGGGGCCCGGGGCGGGGGGGGAGGAAGGCTCCGCGCTTCCTCCTCCCCCCCCCCCCCCCATCGGCCATCATCATCAGCCCGACCTTGTCCCCACAGGGTGCCCTCGCCCTCTGGGGCGCTCCCCTCCCCCCTCTTCGGCCCACCGCAGCGTCCCCCCCTCTGCCCCCCCCCCTCCCCTTTTTCAGCCCCCCCCAATATCCCCCTCCTCTTTCACCCCCTCTTTTCGCCCCCCCCAGCATCCCCCCCCTTTTCAACCCCTCAGCATCTCCCCCAGCATCTTCCCCCCCTTTTCAGCCCCCCCCCGGTATTCACCTCCGCTTTTAGCCCGCCTTTTCAGCCCCCCCGCAGCATCCCTCCCCTTTTTAAGCCCCCTTTTTTCAGCCCCCCCATCATTCCTCCCCCTTCAGTCGCCCTTTTCAGCCCCCCCCCCCATCCTCCTCCCTTTCACCCCCTTCCTCATTCACCACCTCAGTCTCCTCCCCGCAGCAATCCCTCAGTGCCCCCCCCCAGGCTGCCGCCCCCCCCCCCCATCGGCACCCCCCTTTCCAGCCTCCTTCCTCCAGCCCCCCCCCCTCCATCTCCCCACTGCGGGGCCGGCAAGGCTGGGCTCTGGCCCCCCAGCCCCCCCCCCCGCCTTGTCCTCCACCCTGCCTTTGCTGCGGGGGGGGTGTCAGGGACACCACAGTGCGCCCCCCCGACCCCGGGGCTGCTCCCCAGCCTCCTTCCGCATCCCCCTTCAAAAGGGGGGGCACCCTCCCCCCAAATCCAGCCGTTTCCCCCCGCCCTGCCGGGTGTCCGGTGCCCCCCGCCCCGCTGCCCACGCGGGGTCTGCGCCCCCCCCCTTTTACACCCTCCTCCCCCCTCTCAGTGGGGCAGTGCCCCCCCCCCCTCCACGGGGCATCTCCCCCCCCCAGCCCCATCCTCCTCATCCTCCCCGAGCGATTCCTCCCCCCCTCCCCATCGGGGCTTTGTTTGTCCTTCTGGAGGACACCGTCCCCCCTCCCCGTTACACCCCCCTCCTCCCAGGGTGCTCGCCCTTCTCCTCCCAAGCCAGGGCCCTCCCCAGCTGCTGTCGTTGTCACCCGCCCCCCAGCTGGTTTTGGGGTGCTCTCTGGGTCTCAGCATCCTCTTCCTCAGGCTGCGACGGCCTCCCCTCGTTTCTGAGGCGCCGGGATCGGCCTCTCTCCATCCCATCTCTCCCGTCCCATCCCGCTCTCCCTTCCCGTCTCCCCACCCCTAAAATTAACTGGTTTTTCCTCCTTTCTGGGGGGTGGTGGCACGGGGTGGGCGGGGGGGGGGTGTCACGGTACCCGAGCGCCTGAGGATGGGCTCCCTTCGCCCAGGCTCCTCCAGGAGCTGCCCCGGCCTCCATCCCCCTGGGAATCCATCACCTTCCCAGCACAAAGGCCGCCCTTGGCGCGGTGGGATCGGGGGGGGGATCCGGGGGGTCCGGCGCAGCCGCCGTCACCGGTGGGAACGGGGCGCAGCGAGGGCCCCATCTTGGGGGGGTTGGGGGGGGGGGAGGGAATGTCGCAGAGGGGGCGTTTTGTTTTTTGTCACGACGCTCGTTAGTGAAATGCCCCGCAGAAATCCCCTGGTGCCGCACAAAGCCCGACGCCCGTTCGTTTACAGGGGCGAGGAGCGTGCGCCGGTGTCCCCCCTCGGTCAGATTTGGGGGGAGGGGGGAGGAGGAGGAGGGTCTCGGCCATCGTCTTCCGTTTCGGGGGGTGAATCTGCCTCCCCTTTGTCAGCGGCGCGCCGCGGTCTTTTGTCTTGAGGCGGCGTTGCCATCGGGGCTGTCGGGGGTCCCTCGGGGCTGTCGGGGGTCCCTCGGGGCTGTCGGGGGTCCCTCGGGGTGGCTCCTGGGGGTCCCGGCCGGCGCGGGGGGAATTTTGGGGGCGCAGTCACCAAGCCGTCCCTTCTTCCGATGCTGCGGGTTCCCGATGCATTAAAGCCGGGCACGAGCATCATCCTGCGGGGAGATCCCTGCGGCGTTTGGCTGTTGAGAAACACCAAGCCCTTGGTGATTATTTTTATAAATAAGCTCCTGATTTTGGGGACGAATCATCCTAAATTATTTTCGTGCGGCGTTCAGATCTTTTGAGGTGAAATGCAGCGTTTTCCTGTGCCAGCAGAGCGTGATTTTTAGCTTTCCCCGGCAAGGTGCGTGGGTGGCAGAGGTCTTATACGGGTCAAGAGGGGGTTTTTTTCCCTGTTTTCTTCCTTTTTTTTCCCCCCCGATCCGTGGGCGCTGTCCGGAGCCGCTCCGGCTCTGCCCGCCGTTGGGATCCGAGGGGAGACGGGTGAGCGAGCCCGGGGACTCTGCTGGCAATTTCCCCTGTTAGAATAATTTCTGTTTTCCTCCTTCGAAGATCAGAGTCTGAAGGGGGGTGGGGGTGGGGGTGTGTGTAATTAAGGGGTTTGTGCAGCTGCCGCTTAAAATTCGTGAGCTGCACCGAGATAACGAAGAAAGGAGCGGGATTAATTTACACACACACACACACACCCCCGCCGCACAGGTTGAGCTTCTGGGCTTGTTTAGACACTAAAAGTTTAGAAAAGCTTAAAAATCCTGTAACCTTTTCTCCCGAGACAAGAAAACTGGGGGCTGAGCCTACCCCGAGCTCTGGGGGACGGTTTTAACGGACCAGCGCTGGGCTTGCGAGCAAAATAAACCGGGTTTTCAGAGAAGCAACTTATTTTTTCACCCAGCCGTCTCTCCCGGCTCTGTACGTTACGAAAACGCACTGAAAAGCCTCGTAAATAGGCAAACCCAGCCAGCCACCCCCGACAAATGGCTCCAATTAATTAAGGAAGGCTTTTTACTTCCTGCAATCAAGGACTTAATAACGATGCCTAGCCTATGATCGAGGGTTTTTTTTTTTTTTTTTAAAAAAAAAGTCCAATTTCGTCGTGGAAAGGAGTGAGATGTATTTTTGTGCAGGAGCACATGAAACCTCTCTTGCCTTAGCGCACGCGCAGGTTATTAATTTTAATTCTTTAACTGATTGTTGTGTGTTTACGGCGCGGACGTCACCGGGCCGCCACCGTGCCTGCGAGGCACGGCCGTGCCCTCGCCCCCTCTCCATCCCAAAAAATCCCCCCCCGGGGAGGGCCGGGCCTCACCGCGGGGAGGGGACGGCTGTCGCCGCACGGCGCGGTGCTCTCTACGTGCCGGTGGCCTCGCCGGCACGTGCCGGCAGCAGCCGCTGGCAGGACGGACGGACGGACGGACGGCCTCTCCCTCCGTGGGTTTGTAATCTCAGAGGAGATGCGGACGAGGCAGGAGGGGAAGCGGTGCCGTGTTCCCCTCTCCCGCGCTGCCTTACGGGCGTTAACGTACCCGTAAGTAAGCAAATCTCCAAAAAAAAAAACCCCAAACCCCATCAAATTGGTTGCTGCCGTTAAGAACTTCACATCTTTAACGGGCTGACGCGTGGCAGGCGTCGTTAACGCGCCGCTCCTCGGAGACGGGGCGAAATGGAGAGGAGCGCCCTTCTCCTCGCGCCGGATAACGACGGGTGCCGACTAATTGCCGTTTTTCCCTCCCGGCAGCCTTGCGTTGAAAGCTCGTCGTCCCGAGACCTCCCCTCGCCGCCGTGCCGGCACTGCGCCGTGAGGGGTCGGAGACCTCCATGCCCATAGGTACGTGCCTGGGTTTCGGGTTTCCTGGCCCCGGGAGCACCCGGCGCTGGTCAGAGTCGCCCCCGTGGGTGACGTTCGGGGGTCAGGTGGGGTTTTTCTTAGAAATAAGAATAAAATTGCCGCGGTGGAGAGGTAACGTCGGTGCTGGCCCGGGCCTGGGTCTCCGGTGGCGCCGGAGAAGAGCAGACCTCGGTTTTTAATGAAAAAGTACTTCACAATTCCCTAACCTTCCTCGAAGTACGCTGTTTATTTTGGTTTTTCTCCTGGAAAAGCCGGCGCCAGGGGTGCAGCTCCTGCTCGACCGGGGCCGAGTCGCCTGTCGGTAGGCGGGTAGCGTCCCACTGTTCCTCTCAAAAACGCTTCATTAGTCCTCGCTTCCTCGTTAGCTGTGGCAAGGGGAGAGGGAAACGGCTCCTGCAGCCTTTGTTTTCCTGCGGGGGTGGAAAAAGAGAGAGATTCCCGAGGGCTGGAAGGACTTAACCGGGGGATAAATCCCTGCCTCGGGTCGCGGGTGCCTGCGGGCCGGCCGGCCCCTCGGCCCAGCTCCCCTCCGCGTGGAGGCGAGAGGCTCTGCAGCTGTAAAAGCTGAATTTTCACGGTACCTGGCGCTGGCGCAGCTGCCTGGCGGAGCGACGCGCTGGGAACTGCAAAAAAAAAAAAGAGCGAAAACGGCCGCCCCGCGTCGCGTTTCGGTTCCCTTTACCGTTTGTGCCTGCGAACGCCGAAACCCCCGGCGCCGTTGCCCCTCGAGGTCCTGTCGCTGTTCCCCTTCCTGAGGCTAGCGAGGCAGCGGTCAAACGATTCGAGAAGTGCCGGCGAGTGACGTGAGTATTGAATGTCCTTTTCTTTTACGTCGGGAAACCTAAAGCCCGAAGAGCTGTAACGGTTTTGTTTTTGGTTTTGTTTTTTTTTTTTTTTAAAAGACAAGAGCCGTGCCTGCGTCCTCTGAAAGCCGCTTCGGGAGCGGGATCGCCCGAGAAAAAGGCATCCCCAGAGCGGAGGCGAGCGTACGGCTTTTCACGAGCACCCAAAAGACCTTTTAATAGATGAAGGGTGCGTCCGTGCGCCTCCGAGGACGTGTCCTGCCTCCCGCCCGAGCGTGGGACGGCCCGTGTCGATATTTGGGGAAGTTTCCCTCCCCGACGGCTGCTCCGTGTCCTGGGAATCGCCGCCGTTTTGCTCAAGTCGGGATTTTCCAGCAGGAAACGTGAACTTTGGAGGCCGCCTACCCTTTTGCGGCCCACGGATCCTTAAGATTATTAAATCCGTGGGTTTGGCGCTGCTATGGAGCCGGACGGATTTAGGACGAGGGGAAAGGGAAGTTTTTAGGCGCGTTCTTGCTTTTTAACAGCCGCTTTGCCACCTTTTTTGTGTGAAAACACGCGCGCCTGAATTCCCCTGGCTCCGGGACAAGCGTGGATCCGAGAGCTCCTGCGGTCTGAGGCACGCTCGTTCCCTTCAACGCCGTGTTTGTGGGAAGCGCTTGGCTCTGTCGTGTTTACCAACAGCACGGGAGGAAAATGAAAAATAAACACCCGCAACCTCAAATTGCCGGAACAAATCGGGATGAAACGCCGCCCGGCTCCCGGCTGGCAGAGGCTTCGGAAGGGGAGGGTTAGCGGCTCGGCGAGGGATCGTCTACCCTGCGCTCGTTAGGCTTCGTCCTGAGCGCAGAGAGGAGTACGTTAAGTACGGTTGTTCTGGATACCCTGCGCAGCCGGAACGTTATCTCCGGTCACCTCTTAAAATCCTTTTAATTCTCGAGAAATGTCCCTAATTTGCGCCGTGGTGTTTCTGGTGAAGATGTGGAGAGAAGAAGGAAAAAAAAGAAGAGGAGGAAGCTCTCAAGGTGAATATGGAGGAGCTGTAATATTACCTGACCTTAAAAAAGGAGCATTTCGCCCTTCTGTCGTCCTCCGACCGCAGATGGCAAGCACAAGCCTCACGAATTTCTGTCCCCCCTGAAGCCCGGGATTTCTGCAGATTTCACTCCGGGACGGCGAGCGGCTCCGTTTCCGACGCGCGCCGGAGAGCCGCCTCCGCCAGCCGTGTTCTCGGCCCCGCGTCCTCCTCCGTGCCACGCTGCCGCGTTCGCATCCTCCGGTTACGGTCCCCCTTCGCTCTCGCGGCTCCAGCACGCATCAGAGCCCGAAGCCCGGACGTGGATTTGCCTTCCCAGGTGGTTGCGAGGGTTTACCTGCCCCGGCGTAGCCGGAGCGGATGCGGGCGGCACGCACGCGTGTTTCTTCCCCCGGCCTCACCCCTCGGAAAACCACCCGCTTTGGATGTGACGACGAGGCGTCCTTGTTTTTCACCGGGTTCAACTGCCATCACCTGCCTCGCCAGCAGGTGAATCTTTAATCTGGCTCGGGGAGGGGGGGGGGGGGCGAGCGGGGATTTTTACATCCCGCGGAAGCTGCGGCGCAGCTGCGTTTTTAAGTGAAAACGGGGCGGTGCTGCGGATTGCCGTCCCCGCGGCTCAGCCTGACGGGCTCCGCGCGGAGGAGCGTGGTCGGAGCCAAGGACAGGAGCTGTTCTCCTACGCTAACCGGGCGTCGCGCTCGTCGCAACCATCCGCGGTCTGGGGAAAAAAAAACAAACAAACAAACAACAAAACCAACCCCACGCTTCCACTTTTCGCCCTGTTTTGAAGTAAAAATCATTCCGGTTTCTGCCATTTCCAAACCCTCGCTGCGAGCGGAGTAGTTCAGCTGGAAGGGACCTGCGGGGATCGTCCCGTCCAGCTGCCTGACGGTCATCGAGGGCGTCGCCGGGATGCGGCTCCTCTCCCAATCTATACCTCCGTCCCAGGCGCGGAGTCGCCGCTTGCTCTCGTTAATTTTCGTGCCGTCGACGATCACCCAATGCTCTGACCTATCCGCGTCCCTCCGCGCGGCCTCTCGTCCCTCCGGAGAGCCGACAGCACCTCCCGGTTTAATATCGGCAGCGAACCGGTGCGTTAACTCCTGCCTCCAGATCATCGGCAGAGATATTGAACGGGGCCGGCCCCAGCCAGACGTACCCCCCCGCCTCCGCCGCGACCCTCGGCTCGGCCGGGACCCCCTCGTCTCGCAGCCGGCGTTCACCCTCGCTGCCCGCAACGCCTCCCGGCCTGCAAAAGTGACGTCGGTCGTAATTATTGGTCAAAAGGAGATCTGCTCCCCGAGCAAATCCCTGGAGGCAAACCCCCCCCCCGTTGCATCTTTCGTCAAACCTCATTTTAAAGAGGAAATAAATTAAATCTGACGTCACTCGCCAGACGGAGAAGTTCGCTTTCAATTATTTTTTTTTTTCTTTAATTAGTTTGGATTATACTCGCGATTGCGGAAATGAGATTTCCGGCGGCGGGAATAGCGCTTTGGGTGGAAACTGATCCCGCCGTGGGACCGGAGGACGGATTCGGGCTTCTCTGCATCCCCAGCCTGTTCGCTGTAACCGCAAATACGTTTCCGAACCCCGGATTGGGTTGGGTGTCTAATTTTATTTTTTCCATAGCTCTTCTGTGCCGTGTCTGAATTAACCAGAAATTCTCGTTTCTTGCGTAAGAGCGACGCTTTTCCGCACAAATTGCCCGTTTAACTTGAATGAGTCTCCGGACCATTTAGGTGCTGGATTTCGACGCTTCCCTGCCCGCTTCCAGCAGGATGTTTTGGCTTAACCCGCGTCGCCGGAGTTACGTTTGCCGGAAGCTGAAGCAAGTGCGAGACGACTTTAAATCGATTTCAACGTCTGCGCACAAAAATCACTCCTGGAACTGGTATAAAACCACTTCAGTTGGAGAATAAAACCCCCACTTTCCACGTGGACCGGATAACGGCGCGCTGTCTGCTTCTGCCCAGCCCCCGGGAACAGTCAGTGCTCGCGCCGTGAGGACGATGGATCTTGTTCCTAAAGCCTCCGGCTTCGCAAAGCCCGCCGGGCTTGGGGTCGTCAGCGTGCTCTCGGTTCGTTAGCGAGGGCTTTGCTCTGGGTAACGTGCCCCGCGCGAGCGAGCGCGTGCGGACAGCTGCCTGTACCTAACCCTAATTTCCCTTTTCTGTGCCCGGTTTGGGGGCTCTTCCAGGAGCCGCGGCAGCTCCGGCTGAGACGAGCTCTCTGGCGACAGGACCCCCCTCCCGCCGCCCGCTGTGAAAGATGTCGACTCCGGATCCTCCGATGGGAGGAACGCCTCGGCCGGGGCCCTCTCCGGGGCCGGGCCCGTCTCCGGGCGCCATGTTGGGACCCAGCCCGGGACCCTCTCCCGGCTCTGCGCACAGTATGATGGGACCCAGCCCCGGACCGCCCTCGGCAGGACACCCGCTGCCGCCTCAGGGGCCGGGGGGCTACGCTCAGGACAACATGCATCAGATGCACAAGGTGAGGGGGGGCTTCGGAGGCTGCCGCCGGGCACCGCCGTCTGGCAGCACTGAAAAAATAGGTGCCGCTTCGGTGGGACGAGGAAGAACGGTTTAGGTAGCTTAGTTTCCCTGTTAATTTGTTTTTTGGGGGGGGGGGATGCTCACGCATCGTATTTCTCTTGAGACGGAAAGTCTGAGAAGTTGACAATTTATCTCGGAGTTGAGTTTACGCGACTTGCTTACCACAAATATCAGGGTATCGTACCCGTCTCTTCAGCTCGCTTCTGGATCGCGAGTGGGGGCTGAGGAGCTTAATTCCCAAATAAGGAAGGAGAGCGAAACGTCTAATAAAGGTTTTCTCGCTGGGAATTTGGAGCTCAGGGAAAACAAGCCTCTCCCCTCCCTTTCCGTTTCTACCATCGAAGCGTTTGGGGTTTTTTTGTTTCATTTCATCGTCTAAACCCCCTTTTTCTCAGTTTTTTTCGATCCTCTTCAGCATCATCAGCTGAAAGACCTGGGGAAAAACCCACACGGGCAAAGCGTTTAAGCGATTTCAAGTCTCTCTTGACATCCCCTCGTGCTTATTCCCCTCGCCACCATTAAACGCGGGTGGCTTGCTGTGGCGTGCGGTATTTTGCCAGCAGATGGGTTTTCACTTGGGGGAGGTTGTTGGCAGCGTCTGGAGGCGCACGCTGCGAGTGGCCGATCCTTCGTGCCTTTGGAGCGCGTCTCGCCTCCGCGCAGCCGGCATCGCGCGCTGCAGCCGCCTGTTGCTCGGCTGTCGGCGGTCTCCGGGAACGGTGTAGCCGGGTCTTTGATTTTTGGGGTATTGCTTTTCTCCCGCAGCCCATGGACTCCATGCACGAGAAGGGAATAACCGACGATCCTCGCTACAGCCAGATGAAAGGGATGGGAATGCGGCCCGGCGGGCACGCGGGAATGGGTCCTCCTCCGAGCCCGATGGATCAACACTCGCAAGGTTGGTTCCTTCAAGAAAAAAATAATCCTTTTGTGGGGACGGGGCTGTGGATCGGTCTGGAGCTCCCAGAGCGTCTGTGGCTCTTTGCTTCCCTCTTCTATTTGCACGGGCGTGGGACGTCCATTAGGATAGTCGTGAAAACGAGTGAAGAATCGCATGAGAAGGTCAAACTGGGGGAAGGACCGTCTGTCCCTCCTCCCTGCCGAGATCGGTGTGGCCTCGTACGCCGAGCGCACCGTTCCCACACAGCTGCTCACGTCCAGGAACTTTGCTTGCTTTAAATCGTTGATTTTGGGGAAGGATTTAGCACTCCGGGGGTTCCCAGGTTTAAAGCAGGTGCAGGCTCCGCTGGGGAGGAGAAGTTTTCTGTGTTGTTTCTTCTTTCTTTTGACTCAGTCTTCCCGTCCCCGTCGCTGCGAGCGCCTTGCTCCCGTCTAACTGGCTCTCTCCCTCCAGGTTACCCTTCTCCGCTCGGCGGCTCCGAGCACGCCTCGAGTCCGGTTCCGGCCAACGGTCCGTCCTCTGGCCCTCAGATGTCCTCGGGCCCCGGAGGAGTCCCCTTGGATGGCACTGACCCCCAAGCGCTGGGGCAGCAGAACCGGGGCCCGACCCCTTTTAACCAGAACCAGCTGCACCAGCTGCGAGCTCAGATCATGGCCTACAAGATGCTGGCCAGAGGCCAGCCCCTCCCCGACCACCTTCAGATGGCGGTGCAGGGGAAGCGACCCATGCCTGGAATGCAGCAGCAAATGCCGACACTACCTCCGCCCTCCGTGTCCGGGACAGGACCAGTGCAAGGACCAGTGCAAGGGCCTGGACCGGGACCGACACCTCCAAACTATAACAGACCTCACGGTGAGCGCTTCTTCGCCGGCTCGGGAGGGACTGGCCTTCCTCCTGGCGGCGGGAGGGTGTTTTACCCCGGTTTATCACAGAATCGTAGAATGGTTTGGGTGGGAAAGGACCCCTAAAGGTCACCTAGTCCAGCCCCCCTGCCGTGGGCAGGGACATCTTCAACTAGATCAGGTTGCTCAGAGCCCTGTCCAACCCGACCTTGAATGTTTCCAGGGATGGGGCATCCACCACCTCTCTGGGCAACCTGTGCCGGTGCTTCACCACCCTCAGCGTGAAAAATTTCTTCCTTATATTTAGTCTAAATCTACCCCCTTTAGTTTAAAGCCATTCCCCCTTGTCCTGTCGCAACAGGCCTTGCTAAAAAGTCTGTCCCCATCTTTATCAGCCCCCTTTCAGTACTGACGGGCTGCAAGAAGGTCTCCCCGGAGCCTTCCCTTCTCCAGGCTGAACAACCCCAACTCTCTCAGCCTTGACCCGGTCTGGCAGGTTTGACCCTCGCCGCTGCCCTGGTGTCGCCCAGTTTGGGTTTTCCGTTTGCGCGTCTCATAGCCCGTCCCATTCGTGGCCGTTAGCTTGCCAGGGGCTGGGACTTCGGATTCATCCCACCCGGCTGCTGTCGAAGCAGCGAGGCGGGGAGACTCCTCCGGGCGGTTTGGGGTGCGGGAGGGCTGATTCGTCCCCCCGGCGCCGTCTCCGCTGGCCAGCGGGGCACGCGTGGGGGGGGGTTACGTGCTTGCAAAAAGGCGTACGTGCTGGTCAGGCTCTCCTAAGCGGAAGGGTAAGCTCCTGGTAGACGCACGCAAAGATCCAACATCTTAATGTGTTTTGTTTTGGTTTTTTCCCTTCTTTTTTTCCCTTTTTGCCTTTTCTTTGGCCCTGCTGCAGGTATAGGAGGGCCTAACATGCCCCCTCCCGGACCCTCAGGAGTTCCCCCAGGAATGCCTGGGCAACCCCCCGGCGGCCCCCCCAAGCCCTGGCCGGAAGGTGAGACCCAGGGCTCGTTGGCAGCAAACCTGCCTTAAACCGTGACGCGGAACCGTGAGCTCGTTTGGGGCTGGCGGTTAACGAAGTCATGCGCCGGGGCTGGGGGGGAGAAAGCCCGCCGTCGGTGCTCCGTGCCGCTGCGGTGGAAGGAGCTTGGAGATTTCTGGTTAAAATCCTCTAAATGGCGACCGAGCTCTCTGAAGAGCTGGTTTAATCAGCGTGTTCTTCCGCTCGAGCTTTATGAGGCTGCGTGCGTGCTTCCTGAGCCGGCCGTTCAAAGTTTAATGGCCTCATCTGGGGAGGGAAGGCCGTTGGGTTTATTTGCTGCTGGGTTTATGGCGTGGCAGAGAGGCGGTGGCTTCAGGTGAGAGGGAAGCCGGTGAGCTGTGCCGAAGTCGGGCTTCGCGTACACAGAGCTGCTTCCCTTGACACGGGGAGGGAACTCGGAGGATATTTTTCCTCGCCGCTTTCTCGACAGCGCTCTGGTTCGTTTTTCCGCAGGACCAATGGCAAATGCTGCAGCCCCCACTAGCACACCTCAGAAACTGATTCCTCCCCAGCCCACCGGCCGGCCCTCGCCAGCCCCGCCGGCGGTGCCTCCCGCGGCGTCGCCCGTGATGCCGCCCCAGACGCAGTCTCCCGGGCAGCCAGCCCAGCCGGCCCCCATGGTGCAGCTCCACCAGAAGCAGAACCGGATCACGCCCATCCAGAAACCCAGAGGACTCGACCCGGTGGAAATCCTGCAGGAGAGGGAGTACAGGTAGGGGCCATGGTGTGATTCGGGTTACGGGGTCTGGAGCGGCTCGCTCTTCACTCTCCTCACACCACCGGTACCTTCGTCCTCTTGAGGCACGCCTTAACGATTCCCCGTCCTGCTTTACCTCTCGTTAACGTGCGACGTGCAGAGATCTGGAGGGACAAGGGGGTGGGGGGGGGGGTTTCCTTGGAGCTTCTCAAGGCACCTCCCGAAATCTCGTCCCTCCCGCTTTCCAGGGATTGCCCCCACCGACATTTTATTAGAGACGGCGGGTGCCTGTCCGCTGGGGGGGGAGCCCCTCTGCTGTGCCAGCTGATTAGAGCAGAGTTAAAACTCCGGATGCCGAGCAGCCGCTCAGCTGCCGAGAGCCTCCGTCTCACTTGAGATAAGGCCTCCAGAAACCAGAGCTGTGCTTGGCAGCTTCTCCTCAGGAGAGGAGCGAAAGTGAATTTGTTGTGCTGGTCCCTGCCTGCCGTGAAATCCCGTCTCCTTCCTCTGCAGGCTGCAGGCTCGCATTGCTCACAGGATCCAAGAGCTGGAAAACCTTCCTGGCTCCCTGGCTGGTGACCTGAGAACCAAAGCTACCATTGAACTTAAAGCACTAAGGCTGCTTAATTTTCAGCGACAGGTAAGCTGTCTGTCCAAGGAAATCTGCTTTATTAACTCGCTGTGTGGGGGAGCACGGAACTCGCGCTGTTCTGATGCTTCGCAGCATCGCCCGTGGAATTAATTCTCTTTTTCTTAACCTGAATCTCTCCAAAAGCTGCGTCAGGAAGTCGTGGTGTGCATGAGGCGAGACACGGCCTTGGAAACGGCCCTGAACGCCAAGGCGTACAAGCGCAGCAAGCGGCAGTCCCTGCGCGAGGCTCGCATCACCGAGAAGCTGGAGAAGCAGCAGAAGATTGAGCAAGAGCGGAAACGCAGGCAGAAGCACCAGGTCAGCTGCGACGTGCTGAACGTCCCGTTTTCAGGGGCGCCGGAGGAATTGGGCGGCTGGAGTTCGCAGGGCTGGACTTTTTTAGGGAATTCCCTTTTTTTTTTTTTAGGGGATTAGAGAAAGATCCTCTTTGGCCTGGGTGATCGTTGTTTGGCCTGGGTGATCGTTGTTTGGCCTGGGTGATCGTTGTTTGGCCTGGGTGATCGTTGTTTGGCCTGGGTGATCGTTGTTTGGCCTGGGTGATCGTCGTAGGTCCCCTCCAACCGAAATACTCTATTCTATTAAATACAAGAGGAGTCACTCTCACTTAGCTTACGGCGTTAGATGTATTAACTTAGCAGAACACCTGAGTGCACGAGTCCTGACGCTGCCTGTTTGCCGTTTCCTTTTCCCCGCAGGAATACCTCAATAGCATCCTCCAGCACGCTAAAGATTTCAAGGAATACCATCGCTCCGTCACGGGCAAAATTCAAAAGCTGACCAAGGCAGTGGCTACTTACCATGCCAACACGGAGCGCGAGCAGAAGAAGGAAAACGAGAGGATCGAGAAGGAGAGAATGCGCCGTTTGATGGTAAGGAGTGGCACGGGAAGCAGTTTGTGTGCGTGCACGCGACATAGCGCGTGCGCGTGATGAGCTGCTGCATACTCGGGGCGCGCGCAGAGGGCTCGCCTCGCTTCGCAGGGTGTTAACCATCCTCCTTTCCTTAGGCTGAAGATGAGGAAGGATACCGCAAGCTCATCGATCAGAAGAAGGACAAGCGCTTGGCCTACCTGCTGCAGCAGACGGACGAGTACGTAGCCAACCTGACGGAGCTGGTGCGGCAGCACAAGGCCGCGCAGGTGGCCAAGGAGAAGAAGAAGAAAAAGAAAAAGAAGGTGAGTCGAAAGCGAAGCGTCCCGGGGGGGGGGGGGGGCCGGAATGACGTCTTTGCAGAGGCGCTGATGGTGTCGTTTCCTTCGGCGCTGGGTCGCGAACAACCGTCTTCCTCCTCTTTCAGAAGGCAGAGAATGCAGAAGGGCAGACTCCGGCGATCGGACCAGATGGCGAGGTAAGCCCAATAATCTTACTTCGTGCCGTGCCAGGTAGGGTAGGAAACGTCAGCCACGTGCTGAAAAGGCCCGTTACAATCCTCCCCGCTGCAAGGCCGCCGCCGATGATGAGATCTAATGCAGCGGGCGGCTAAATTGAGACTTCCTAAAATAGATCTTACGCCAGGATGGAAAGAGAGATCTCTCTGCCCATCCTTGACGGGAATCGTTTTCTCAGGCAGGCTCCAGACCTGCCGCAGGGGAGGGCGGTTCGGTGTTTGGGGGGACCTGGGGGGATTGGTTTCCCCCCCCAGCACACCTCCTGTCTGAGCTTGGGCGGGTCGGTCGGGTTGGGATTCGTGTCGCCTACCGAGGGATCCACGGGGATTCGTGTCACCTACCGAGGGATCCACGGGGATTCGTGTCACCTACCGAGGGATCCACGGGGATTCGTGTCGCCTACCGAGGGATCACTCTGCACGCGCGAGCGGTCCCGGTGATGCGCCGGCATCAACCCTGTGCGTTGAACCTCGTGTGCTCGGCACTTTGCAAAACCCCTTGCGAGCAGAAGAGCTTTTTAGGTGATATTTCAAATGAATCGTTCCTGGATGAACGAAGCTTGGCATCTGAACGCGCCTTCCCACGCAAAGATTCTTAATGTCTACACTGATTTTTCAAAGCAAAATGCTAAATCTTGTCAGCTTTCGAGCTTTGCCCGTCCTCTGGTGACGCGGTATTTCAAGCAGTCGGCCATTTTGTTCTTCCCAGTGGTTGTTGCGGTGGTCCTGGGGTGGGTTTGGTCGAAGCGGTAGATGTTGATGTAAATGCAAGCTCTGTTTCGAGGCAGAAAAACCAAAATACTGACCCGCAGCCTGACTTTGATTCCTCAGCCGCTGGACGAGACGAGCCAAATGAGCGACCTCCCTGTCAAAGTGATCCACGTGGAGAGCGGCAAGATCCTCACCGGCACCGATGCCCCGAAGGCGGGGCAGCTGGAAGCCTGGCTGGAGATGAACCCCGGGTAGGTCCCGGGGTGGGGGGCGACGATGGGAGATCGCCTCTGGCCCCCCCCGTGCCTCTGATCAGCGGCACGCCGGAGCCGGAAGGGGAATGGGGAGCTCCGGCCGTGCGCTGGGACTGTGCCCGTAGCGATGCCTGTTGGGGGGGGCCGGGATCGATGTTCGGTACGGGATCGGGGGGGGGGGAGGAAAGCGCTTGGCCGGGGCCCAAACCTCGGGAAGCACAGGGAGCTGGAAGCAGCGGGGCTGCGGATCGGGAAGGAAAGATTTCATCAGCCTCCCCCTGTGCAGCCACTAAAATTACGTGGGAAAGGCTTGCAGGAGGCTTGGTGGGTGGTCCCGGGCGCAGGCGCTCGGGCTCGTGCGCTTTCCCGAGAGCGCGTGTGAAAACTTGAACTAAGTGAGGGGAAAAAATAAATGAATAAGCGTTTTATTTAACAAAAAAAAAAAAAAAAAAAAATTTAAAAAAATTCCTAATACCGATAACAAAACCCGAGTTTTAATGCAAGGGTTCCTAGAACGTCGCTGGTCTTGTGCTGTGTGTAGAGTGCTGTTGGTAGCAGATTTGCAATTAAATATTAATATTTGTGTTTAATTAGATATGAAGTAGCTCCGAGATCTGACAGTGAAGAAAGTGGGTCAGAAGAGGAGGAGGAGGTAAGGAGAAATACCACCGGTCTCCCTTACGCTTTGGTATTCTAAATATTTCTGAGAGAATAGGAAACAGCCGTACGCACCGCACTAAGCTCATCTCAACAATTACTTTTTCCAGCACGGGTCTGTGTCGGTGTCAGTCGGCTCAGATACGTCTATTTGGGATAAACCAAAAAAACCCCCGTAAAGAAAGCCAGGGGCGGCGAGGAGATGGCGAGCTCAGTTCGTTAGCTGCCCGGTTTTCTTCCCAGATATTTCTCACGTAACCCTTGGGGTGTTCGGAAGCAAACAGCGTGCGACTGTGCTTCTGGTAGCTTCTGTCTTGGTTAGCGGACGCGCCCGCGCAGGCGCAGTCTTGGTCTGCGAGCTCCCGGGGCAGCGAGCGCTTCCCCTGGGGGTTTTCAGAGCCGTTGTTGTCCGCAGGCCCGGTCACTCCTGAGCGCGGCTGAGCAGGTTTTGCTGCCGTTTCCATCGTGTAAACGAGAATAAGCGGCTTTGTGCTCAGAAAGGTGCGCTTCGTGTCTCCTGGCAGGAGGAGGAAGAGGAGCAACCGCAACCTGCCCAGCCTGCCCTGCCTGTGGAGGAGAAGAAAAAGATCCCCGATCCAGACAGCGACGACGTCTCAGAAGTGGATGCCAGGCACATTATCGAGTGAGCCCTGCCTCTTAACCCGCTCCCGCGGCGTGCCGTCTTCCGTTTCGGAGTCACTTGTGTGAATCTCGCGTGCTTTCTGTCAAAGGAGCGGAATTCGGCGGGCGGTATTTGCTCTGCGCTCGGGTTTTGAGAGCAGTCTTTCCAAAATGAGACCTGATTTGGCACGTATCGGGGAAAATTAACCACCCCGGGACTGATGGGGCTCCCCAGGAGTGTTCTCCAAAGGGATCATCTTTCTTATCTCCAGTTTTTTTTCCATTTCCCCCCGCCCCAGGAACGCTAAGCAAGATGTTGACGATGAATACGGGGTGTCTCAAGCTCTGGCGAGGGGCCTGCAGTCGTACTACGCCGTGGCCCACGCGGTCACCGAGAGGGTGGACAAGCAGTCCACGCTGATGGTCAATGGAGTCCTCAAGCAGTACCAGGTGAGAGGCCGCGGAAGGGAGCGCCTGCCGTACCGTACGGCCCCGCCGTACGTGGGCACCCGGTCTCTGGCGGTGCCGCCAGGAGGTTTCGGCGGGAGGCACCGAGGTTCGGGCTGTGCCGAGACGCTCCCGGTAGCGAGAAAACGGGGAGCTGAGGGCGGAGCCAGCGGCTCTGTCTGGTGCGAGGCAACGAGCCAGGCTCGCTCGCTGCTCAAAACAAAGAACGTCGGCTCCCTGCGCGTGTGTCCGTGGTCCCGAGAGGAGAGGAATACGTCAGTGCCAGTGGCTGGCTTTGAATAATTAACATGGGGATCTTTAATAGTGTATAGGGACTTCATCTACATAATGCATAAGATGGGGGGTGGAGCGTGCGGGTCGTTAGCGCATCTGATAACGCGACTCCTCTGCCCGCAGTCTGATGGTTTTTTTTCTTTTCTTTCCTTTTTTCGATCCCTCCTTTTTCCCCCCGAAGATCAAAGGTTTGGAGTGGCTGGTGTCCTTGTACAACAACAACCTGAACGGCATCCTGGCAGATGAAATGGGTCTGGGCAAAACCATCCAGACCATCGCTTTAATCACATACCTCATGGAGCACAAACGGATCAACGGACCCTTCCTCATTATAGTACCTCTCTCGTAAGTGCGCTGCCTGAATTCGTCACCCCTCCCAGCCCTGCACAGCGCAGAAAAGGCTTGGCCTGGCGTCGGTGCCGGCTCCAGGCCTCTGCGGTGTGATTCCCCGTTGCGCAAGGGCCAGTTTTACCGTTTCTCTTTCTTTCTTTTTTTTTCTTTCCCCCCACCCCCCCCAGAACTCTGTCGAATTGGGCGTACGAGTTTGACAAATGGGCTCCTTCTGTGGTGAAGGTCTCATACAAGGCAAGTGCCG
Source organism: Aptenodytes patagonicus (assembly GCF_965638725.1). Classification (NCBI taxonomy): domain Eukaryota; kingdom Metazoa; phylum Chordata; class Aves; order Sphenisciformes; family Spheniscidae; genus Aptenodytes; species Aptenodytes patagonicus. The sequence goes on along the minus strand of NC_134978.1, from coordinate 686,955 downwards.
GCGTTACTTTTACACGCGCCTACCGGGCTCCTTTGGCCGCTCGTTTCGTGAGGATTCCTTGGATGCCAGTTTGCCTTTTCCTCCTTCCAGTCCAACAATATTTCCATTATCCCACGGAAGCCGGGACGCTTCCTGGCGCTAAATCGATGAAATCCACATTTGTTTTTCATTCCTTAACGGCCGAAGGAATCCAGCTGCTACCGTCCGCACAAATGCTCTCGCTGCCTTTCTGTAACCGGAACAATTGTTCCATGTGGATAATAACTACTCCCACCACCTCTCTTCTCCTGGAAATTATGTTCTGGTTTAACGTTTCTGTTTGAAATTCTTTTTCCAGGGCTCTCCAGCAGCAAGACGGGCATTCGTACCTCAGCTCCGAAGCGGGAAATTCAATGTCTTGCTCACTACTTACGAATATATCATCAAAGATAAGCACATCCTGGCCAAGGTGAGTCCTGCCGGCAGCAGGCAACGGCAGCTCCCTGTTCGGTGTTATTTGGGCTGCGGCAGGAGGAGTGCCCGTCCTCGCTGCGCTCGTGGGCGCTGCGCAGACGTCACCGAGACAGCGCCTGTCAGAAAAATCCTGCCCTCCTAAGTGAGATTTTTATCTCTGGAGGCTCTCGTCGTCACGTGGCAGGAGGCGAGGAGCCGCTGCTTACCCTCAGCAGCCAGAACTGATGTAGCGTTCTTGTTATTTTTGGCTGCGTATCCTGTGAATACAGCAAACCTTTCCCCCCCTCCCCCCCCCCTTTTAATAAAGCAATTCATAGGACGATGAATATTTATTAGAACCCCTACGAGATCGTCATTGCCCTTCTGCCCTAGCTGAGCGGTGGAGGGTTGTTCCCCGTACTCAGCCAGCAGCCACGGGGCGAAGATGAAATGTTGATGGGTTGGAAAGGTGGTGCCGTTTCGGAAGCAGGCAGACAGTGCGCCAAGCCAAAGCCCCGGGTTTAAGGGGTTTAATCTCGCTCACAGTTAGCTCTGCAGCACCGCTTACCTCGGCGAGCGGGGTCTGCCTGGGTTGCAGGATGCGTTGAAGCTGATGTGTCTTCCCTCGGCAAGGCTTCCAAGGGAACCGTCTTCTCTCTCCCTTTGTATTGCGGAGAGTTAAACACCGTTTGATTTGTTAATGGCCAAAAAGCTCGAGAAATATTGAAATTCCCCACAGCTGGCATCAGTCTCTGCCAGCTGTTTGGCGTTAGCGTTCTTCCTTTCTCCCCGCTCCTTCCGTGTCCGTCTCCGAGCCAGAGACGCAAAGCGCTCCTGATGGGAGCAGTTCCTGGGTGGGACCTTAGGAAAAGTTAAGAGCGGGTTTCCACAATCCCGGCTAGCTTGGATCCCTCCTGGACGCCTCCGGAGGGATGTTGGTGCGATGCTGCGGTGGAGGGAGCCGCCGTCCCTTGCCCACGCCGCCCTTCTCCTTCCCGCAGATCCGCTGGAAGTACATGATCGTGGACGAGGGCCACAGAATGAAGAACCACCACTGCAAGCTCACCCAGGTCCTCAACACGCACTACGTGGCTCCGCGCCGTTTGCTGCTGACGGGAACCCCGCTGCAGAACAAGCTCCCGGAGCTGTGGGCCCTGCTCAATTTCCTCCTGCCGACCATCTTCAAGAGCTGCAGCACGTTCGAGCAGTGGTTTAACGCTCCTTTTGCCATGACGGGAGAGAAGGTACGGCAGGAAGCCGGGTGGTGGCCGTTGCGGCTCAGGGACGCGGGGGGTCAGGGCTGCCGTCGGCCGCCGGGCGTTTTGGGTGGCTTGCGTTTGTAAACGCTCGCCAAAAAGAAAAAAAAATCTCTTAATTCCCACTGGCAAGGTGCAGAGCACCGTCCTGTAAAGTGTCATTTCTTTGGGATGGGTTTTACTGGAAAGATTGGAAAATACGGAGCGTTAACTGAGTACTGGAAACGAGGGTGGGTAGATGGTTCTCCCGGCGCTGAGATACCTGAGCGTTGGTGGGAGAGGCTGGCTGGGCTCTTGCTAGTGCGGTTCTCAAACGGTGAAGCTGCTGTCGGTGCCGTCGCTAATGGCTCTGGAGCTGTTTGAAGTGACTCCTGTTGAGTCGCAGTAGCTGAGGTTTTGCAGAGCAGGTTATCAGGCAGCTGGGGGAAGAGAAGCGAGCCCGAAGTTAAAAAAAAAATCAGTGCAGAAACCTCAGACTGCGATGATGACATCAGAGAGACTTTCGGTATCCCAGTTCCGTCGCCTGCGGAGCGATGTGTCGCTGTGCTTTACCCTGACGCTGGGAATCTCGCCGCCGTTGAGGGACGCTGACGGGGGAGGGGACTTCCAGGGGTCCTTGTGTTAACGGTTCCCTTTCCTGGTGACGCAGGTGGACCTGAACGAAGAAGAAACCATCCTGATCATTCGGCGTTTGCACAAAGTGCTGCGCCCCTTCCTGCTGCGGAGGCTGAAGAAGGAAGTCGAAGCGCAGCTGCCTGAAAAGGTAACGGCCGGGAGAAACTGTCCCGCTCTTCCCCCGTCTCGGTGTGTTCGTGGAGCTTTATTCAGCTCCACGAAGAGGTGGCCGGGTTGATTCCCCTGAGGACGGGGGACTCGGGGTCTCCCCGGGCTTTAGAAGCGGATGAATTTGTGCCACGCTTCAGAAGGATCCAGCGTCTCGGGGTTTTTGGAGGTGCTCGCTCGCATCGCCTCGGGAATTAACCTCTCCTCGGTCCTTGCAGGTGGAGTACGTGATCAAGTGTGACATGTCCGCTCTGCAGAGGGTCCTCTACAGGCACATGCAGGCCAAGGGGGTGCTCCTCACGGATGGCTCCGAGAAGGACAAAAAGGTCTGGCCACCGAAGTCCCTGCTTTTGGCCGATTCCTCCGCTGTCGGAGTGGGGCTGGAAACGCCTCCGGGGACCGGGGTGTCTGTTCTGGTCCCCGGCTGCTGCAACAACAGATAGAGCAAAAAAAAAAAAACAAACCCTTTTACAAGCAAAGCAAGAAGTCCTGGAGGGACGGGGTCGGAGCAGTGGGCCAGCGCCCCGCTCGGGCGGATGGGCTGCCTCGGGGTGGCGGGTTGGCCCTGGGCCAGCGCAAACCCCTCGCCCGTCCAGGCGAGCCGTGAGGACTGTGGCGGGTGTAATCCTGCGGCTGCCAGGAAACCCAGGGAGGCCACCGACTTGCTTTTCAAAGCGATCAGGAAGTCAAATGGCAATTAATTAGGGGGGGGGGGGGGGGAAATAAAATTAAAAAGACGCTTTGGTCTGAACTAAAAGCTGGAGGTGAAAAATGCCCTGTTCGTCAGCTCCGCTCCCCCAGAGCAGCTGGCTCTTCAGCAGCCTTTGCTCCTTAGACTCCTCAAGGTGACTTTTAACGTCTGTACTAAAACCTTGAACTTCGCCCCTCGCTAACTGGGGCGAGCCTGGCTGCCCACCCAGGCAGTCCCGCTCCGGGCAGCGCTGCTGGCTGCGGGTCCAGTGCCTCTAAGACACAGCTCCAGCTAGATCTGGGCAGCGCGGGAGCCTCGGGGCTGTGAACCCCCATCCGAATACTCCCGGAATATTCCTCAGGGACACCTGGATCGCTGATGCAGTCAGTAAACTTAAATTGACGTGTCTCATTTGCGCAGGGTAAAGGCGGTACGAAAACCTTGATGAACACGATCATGCAGCTGCGGAAGATCTGTAACCACCCCTACATGTTTCAGCATATAGAGGTAACGTGGGCTCAGGGCTGGCACGCGCGGTTGATCGCACGCTCTCCGGAAACGTGGAAAACCGTTCCGTCCCCCTCCTAAACGGAGACAAACCGAACGGCTCGTGTGGCTGCGGCACGGACTGAGCGTTAACAACCTGGCCGCTTGGCCGGCCAAGCGTCAGCCCTCAGCGTGGCACTGTGCCGACCAGGCTTCCTTCGACACGCTCCTTTTTGCCACCCAAAACGCTCTGAAATCTGTTCAAGCGAGCTCGGTGAAGCAGTATCGCCTAAAAAGAGCGAGACGGGGTCTGTCCCTTCAGGCTGATCTCTTTGGGCCCGAAACGCTCCGCGTCGGCAGCAGGGCGTTGCCGTCTGACGCCAGGCAGAGCTTTTAAAATCGCTCCGTTCCCGCTCCTCCTTCCCCAGGCACTTCGGGACCAGTCCTGCCTGCCGTCACCGGTCCTCCCTGCCCGGCCCCGAGGGCTGGTTCTCTTCCAGGGCGGTTCCAGGACTTTGTTGGATTTATTTGTGTGCGAGGACAGTTTCTGACACCGTTCCTCTTTTCTGATTGCAGGAATCCTTTTCCGAGCACTTGGGGTTCACGGGAGGTATCGTGCAAGGGTAAGTAGGGTATTTCAGAGTTACAACAAGTGGGGATATTTGTGTCTTTTCCTTGTGAGGTGGTTTATCGGTGCGTGGTAAATGAACCGGCGATACTGTCGTGAGCACTGATAATCCTTATGCGAGGGAGACGCTGTGTTTTTAGCGCCGGATCCTTATTTCCCTCTTCTCTTCCCTCCCAGCCTGGATTTATACCGTGCCTCGGGCAAATTTGAGCTCCTCGACAGAATTCTCCCCAAACTGCGAGCCACCAACCACAAGGTGCTGCTCTTCTGCCAGATGACCTCCCTCATGACCATCATGGAAGACTATTTTGCTTATCGCGGATTCAAATACCTCAGGCTGGACGGTGAGTGCCTCTGACGCGCGGGGACGGCAGCCGCCCCTCTGTTACTTACGGCTCGTGGTGAGGATAAACCCCTCGCGTGGGGCCGAGCAGCGAGGTAAGCTCCTGCGGGTTCACCGACCCGGCATCTCTCGCAAGGGAAAGAGGTCCGAAACAAACAGCGCGTCGTAAAGCAATTAACCCTGCTTGCAGGACGCAGATTAAAGCAATAAACCTTGCAGCATGCAGGATAAAAGATATAAAGTGCGGCCTTTGGCTTTATACATTATCATCGGCTGCTGCTTCAGTTTTCATTTTTTAAATTCAGCCGACCTACTATTTAATTCTGGAACCCTGAAGGATGCTGTCGAGGGCCAGGTGGCCTATAACATCATTAAAATAACGTAACTATAAATGAATTCGTTGGATTTCCAGGTTTAAGTCGGAAGGCGTGCAGCTTAGTTTGCGCCCAAACCTAATCTAGTAGAAAAGGAAAGTCAATTCACCGTTTTCGGTTGGAATAAATGACTGAATGCCTGTAAAGATGCCCGCGAAGCCGTGGGGCTGCTGAAGGCTGCGCGGGCCCGAACCCTCTTTGCCAGCAGAGCGCGGTGCGAACTCTTTAAAGAGTCGACCTCCTGAGAGAAGCGTTAAGCTGCTGGGAGGGTGAGGTGCAGAACGAGACCGAAGCAGTTGTTTAAACCGAGGTTTCTCCCTCCCAATCGGTCTCTCGGAGCTGTTTGCTCCTTCGGTCGCAACGTTTAACGACTTCCAGCACGGGATGGGTGTTAGCGCGGCGGCGTGCTCGCGGCCGGCGCCTCACCCGGCCCTTTCCGCTCGGAGCCGGGCAGTAACTCGCCCTGCGCGCCCCTTCCCCCAGCACGAGCGGGGAGAGTCACCGCCCCGCGGCACAGCCGGAGCCGAGGCATTTACACGCCACGACCGGCGTGAGCGTGAGCGTCTCTTTAACGGTTCCCTGTGAAGCAGGGTGAGCTCACCTCGCACCCGGAGCATCCCCAGCTCTCCCTGGGCTTGTGCGGAGCCCTTGCGTGGCTTACGGAGCTGCGTTTCTCTAAAGAGAGCGGAAGGAGGATGGTTTTGGGGAGGACGGGCTGGGAGAGACCCTCGCGTATGGCTGAGCTCGGTCTCCTGCTGCTGCCAACCTCGTGTAATGACCCCGGCCCCAAACGTACCAAACGCCGCCTTAAAACCAGCCGCGTTCCCGGTACCGCTGTCCCGAGCTCGGGGAGATCTTCTGATCCGCTCGCGGACGGCCCAGACGCCAAGTCGGGCCGGCAGCGCCCGCCCGCTTTAGCCGTTCCTCTCCCTTTCGCCCTTTCTCTCAAGTCTTTCTACCGAAAGCAGCCGCACGCCCCCCTGCCCTGCCTCGCGCTGGGCTGCACGCGCCCTGCCACGGCGTCCTTTCACAGGACGCGCGCCCGCGCCCGACCGGCCTCTCCCTTCCCCGCTGGAGCCCGTCGTTCCTGGCGGCCGGCGCTGTGCCCGCGAGCATCCCGGGCGCCGCGGCGTCGGTACCCGAAGTGCCTCTTCCGAGCTCCTGTGCTCCCTCCGGACGGTGGGCAGCCCCCCTGCAGACACTGCGGAGCCCCTCGCCCTCCCGCCCCGCCAGATCTCGTGACCGTCGCCTGCGCGTAGCCCGGGGCAGGAGTAACCCTTCCTCTCTGTTTTTAGGAACCACTAAGGCGGAAGACCGGGGCATGTTGTTAAAGACTTTCAATGAGCCAGGCTCCGAGTACTTCATTTTTTTGCTGAGCACTCGGGCTGGCGGGCTGGGTCTGAACCTCCAGTCTGCCGATACTGTGATTATCTTTGACAGCGACTGGAACCCTCACCAGGTAAAAAACCAACCAACCAACACAAAAACACCAACCAACCAACCAACCAAACAAACAAAAAAAAAGCGAGCGAAATGGATGGAGAAGACGGCTCCGTCCGCGCCGTCTCTCTCGCGTGCCTAGAAGAGCACCGCGCTCGCTCTCGAGTGTTAGCACCTCTCCGAGACGCGCAGCCGGTGCTGGCGGTCCAAGCCTGACGATGAAGACCCTCCGCCCAAACGCTGCCGTTTCCGTCCGCCCGCCGCAGCGTCGTAGCCGCGGCCCCGGGACGAGAGCCAGCGGTGTAGTCTTGCGCAAGAACCCGGGCGTTTGCCCTCCCGGCTGCGAGCGGGGCTTGGTTCTGGCGGGTGAGGCAGGCTGGAGGAAAAGCCGAGAGCCTTGTGCAGCTGCAGCTAAATGAATCATTGCGCTGGCAGTAAACCTTTAAAGATTATCTCTGCCAGCAGCTGAGGTCAGAGAGCCCTTCCTCCTCCCAGCATGAGCCGAGGCGTTGGAAACTCTGCCGTCCTCCGAGCCCGGTGCCGGCGGAGACCCGCAGGCGCGCTCCCGGTGACGGACGGCCCGCCAGAGGCAGAGAGCCGTCCCCAAATTCTGGCTGCGATTCTCCACGTGGTCGTTTTGTTTTGGTTTTGGGTTCCCCCCCACACACACACGTGCGCTCGTTCTCCTAAGGAGCGAGCAGCCACCAGTACCAATCGTTTCCGTTAACTGAATTCCCTGCGAGCATACCATAGTCCTCGGGGATCGCTGAGAGCGTTCAGGGTGCAGCCTGCCTCTCCCACGAGGCGTTTTAAGAGGATAAAAGCGTGTTTTATCTCGGCGGGAGCTGGCTGTAAATCACTCGGCAAACGATGCGCGCTTCCCCGGCAGGACCTGCAGGCGCAAGACCGAGCGCACCGCATCGGGCAGCAGAACGAAGTGCGCGTTCTCCGGCTCTGCACCGTCAACAGCGTGGAGGAGAAGATCCTTGCCGCCGCCAAATACAAGCTGAATGTTGATCAGAAGGTTATCCAAGCCGGCATGTTTGACCAGAAGTCCTCGAGCCACGAGCGAAGAGCCTTCCTCCAGGCTATCTTGGAGCACGAGGAGCAGGACGAGGTAAGGGGCAGCGCAGGCAGCTTCCTCCTACTCCAGAGCGCGAATGGCGAACGTGTGGCTGGCTTTGCTCCACTGCTCTGTGCGTCCTCGAGGCCAAGGGCGTGGGGGCTAGAAGGAAAAAGGAGCATGAACACTTGTTTCTATTTGAAGTGAATTTTTAGCGTCGGTGAAAGGTGCCGGATTGACAGCCCTGGAGACTGAAGTCCTCTATTTATCCACAGAACAGATACAGCGCGGGCAGCGGCAGTGGCAGTGCAAGCTTCCCCCACACTGCCTCAACCCTGTGCCTGAACGCTGAGTTGGAGGAACCACCTCTAAAGGTGAGAGGGGTTGTTCAGTCTCCACGCCCATTCAATCCTCGGCCTTGCTGCTGAGACTGCCAACGCACGTGCCAGCTCTGACGGTGATTCTTTGCACCGTGGATAACCTGTCCGCTAGAAACTGGACTGAGGCCACCCAAAAACACATCTTTCACGGGCAACCGAACAAGCGTCGGATGGTAACGATGTTCGGTGCTGTGCTCCGAGCGGACGAACTGCCGCGCCGCCTTCTCTCGCCATTGAATCGGGGATTTAAAATCTTGCAGGAAGAAGACGAAGTCCCCGACGACGAAACGGTCAACCAGATGATTGCGCGGCACGAAGAGGAGTTTGACCTTTTCATGGTGAGCATGAGGCACAGGCTGCGGAGGAGGAGTGGTGCCCGCTGTTCTTCCGAGTAGCAGCTAAAACGGTCTCTCTAACAGAAATCAGCTGAGAGTGCTTAACGAAGCCGTGACTCGTTCAACAGGTAAAACAAAACTGTAGAGCAGGGGCTCAAAGTCAGGACGTTCCCGGCTCCGGTAAGGGACGAGCTCGGGGGGGAGCCGGAGGAGAGGGGCCGAGCTTCCCGCTGCGGGAAGGAGGAAATGGGGCCGGCGGGCGCGTGCCCGTGTGCCAGGACCCCCGTCCCCGAGCAAAAAGCTGCTTCCCCACCCAAAAGAGCTCCGGCCCGAGAAAACTGTTGGAGATGGGACAAGGAGCGTTTGAAACGGAGGAAAGGCTCCTCGTAAAGGAGACCACCCAACTCTGAGCCCCGTTTGAGGGTTCAGGGTCTCGCGGGCGGCACCAGTTTGGTTAAACCGTCAGCGAGAACAGGACGGTGGTGCAAGGCCGGGTGTCTCTCGCCCAGAGCTCGCATCTCCCCAAAATGGCAGCCCCGTCAGCTCTGCCGGCGCACGCTTAACTTCCGTGCCCGACGCGCCAGCCCGCGGTCCTCAAAGGGCTTCGGTAGCGGCAGACTTGCCTGGAGAAGGCTGGTGGAGAGAGGAGAGCTCCCCGGCCCCGGCGGGGCAGCCGGCTTAACGAGGTCTGACCTGCCGCCGCTCTGCTTCCGGTGAGCGCGCCGCGTTTCTCCCCGTTTGCGGCCGGCGGGGTTTGTTTTACACAGCCTCTACCGAGCTGCGACGAGCCGGTAGCTACCGAAACACCTCCGGCTCCTCGCGTGGTTCCTCCAGCCACGCACACCGGGCGGTCGGAGGGCGGCGTCACCCCCTCCCCGGTGTCACCACGGCCCTGTGCCGGCTCAGATATCCCCCAGCCGAAACCTGCCCCGTCCTCCGGCTGTCTAGAGGCCGTGCCGGTCCTGCAGCACCCCGTGTTCCTCCGAGGACGCCCCGAGGCGTTAGGGACGTAGCGGCCGCCCCCCGCTGTGGCTTTGCCGGCAGCCCCACAGCAAAACCCCTCTTCTTCCAGCGCATGGACCTGGACCGCAGGCGGGAGGAGGCGCGAAACCCCAAGCGCAAACCGCGCCTGATGGAGGAGGATGAGCTGCCGTCTTGGATCATCAAGGATGATGCCGAGGTGGAGAGGTTGACGTGTGAGGAGGAGGAGGAAAAGATGTTTGGGCGAGGCTCGCGGCACCGTAAGGAGGTGGACTACAGCGACTCGCTGACGGAAAAGCAGTGGCTCAAGGTATACATGGTACAGCATCGTTCTCCAATGGCCTTCTCAAACCTCTGCTTCAGCGCTCGGGTCCCTCCCTCTGCGCCAGAGCAAATGCCTGGGGCTGCAGCCGCCCGCCCCGTTCGACCGCGCGGTTAAAACCGCCCCGTGCCGCAGAGCTCTCCAAAGCGGCTTCGTTTCGACCCCAAAACGTGGCCCGACCCCGAGGCGTCCCGGCACGAGCCCGCGCCGTAGCCGAGGGTTGCTCTTAACGAGGCTGGGCGGACTCTGAACATCCGCATCCGCCGCCGGCAGGCGTGGTTGCGAGCAGGAGGAGGAAAATACAATGATAATTATATTGAGGCCGGCGTATTGAGCTCCCTGGGCTGGAGAGGCTGCCGACGCTATGCCCGGTCTCTCCGGGGCCTCGTTTCTCCCCACCCCGCAATTACCCGTTCAGTGAGGGACCTTCATGGTCGCCCCAAAGCCGTCCCCGTGGCCGAGCCCTCGAGCGGGGCCCTTACAGAGCCTCCGTTCCCGGGAACCGAACCCCAAGTCGCGTCCCCAGCCCGTTGAGGTCCGGAAGCGCGGCGTTGCCGTGGGCTGACGGCACAGGGGGGAAGCTGCTCGCCGCTCGCTGGAGCCCCTCGGCCGTGTGTGTCCGGCCGAGGTGGGTTAAGCAAGTGCTGGCTGAGCGGGCAGTGCCAGCAGCCCGGTGGGGACGTCCCCCGGCACGCAGAGCCGTGAAGCCCCCCCCCCCCCCCCCGTGGCAGCCCCCCGCGGCAGCCGGGAGCCTCCGTGCTAGCGGATCCTGTGTTGCTCCCCTGGGCAGGCGATCGAGGAGGGCACGCTGGAGGAGATCGAGGAGGAGGTGCGCCAGAAAAAATCCTCCCGTAAACGCAAGCGGGACACGGACGTCGGCTCCGCCACTCCCACCACCAGCACCCGCAGCCGGGATAAGGATGATGATAGCAAAAAGCAGAAGAAGCGCGGCAGGCCGCCGGCGGAGAAACTCTCCCCAAACCCCCCCAACCTCACCAAAAAAATGAAGAAGATCGTGGATGCCGTCATCAAGTATAAGGACAGGTAAGAGAAGCGGGGGCGGGCGCCCGGCTCTCGCCACACGGCGCCGGCTGCGCTCTCCTAACGAGAGCCTGAACCCCGGCCAGGGAGCCGGCGCTGCCGCCGGTTTGATCCCTGCGGCTCTTGGGTGGCCGCCGACCCGCTCTTGGCTCCGCGGGGGCAGCCGAGGTTTGCAGAGCGCTGGGAAGATCAAACGGGCCGAGCGCCGCACGCGTGGCCAGCTGGCGGCTTCGTCTAGTGGGCTGGGAGCAAGGAATTAATTAATTGGGCTGCGGAGGGCAGTTTCTGCCGCTGTCTCGGGTGAACTGAGGCCTGGCTCCTGCCCGGCGTGGCCGTAGGCTGCAAAACTCACCCCGTCCCTCTCGGGGCAGCCGTCCCGGCACAGGGTGGTTGCTATTGGCTTGTCCCGCGGGTCGCAGTCCGCCCGGGGCTGTTCCGTCCGGTGCTGTCGGGCGTTCCCGGCGCCGCACTTTGCCGTTCGGGCGCCCGCGGCGCAGCGGTTGGTGCTTCACGTGGAGGAGCGGCTGTTTAAATCCCCCAGACCCCTCTCGGGGAGGCTCCGGGCTCCGCTGCCGGGACACACGCACGCACGTTGTCCCCGTGCCAGCGCTGCCGAGAGGAGGAAGGACGGGTGGGAACAGCTCTGCCGCAGCTGCGTCCGGCGGCGCAGCCGGCTGCCGGGCGCTCGCCTTTGACGCGCGGTTTCTCTTTGTAGTAGTAGTGGACGGCAGCTCAGCGAAGTCTTCATCCAGCTGCCTTCCCGCAAGGAGCTGCCGGAATACTACGAGCTCATCCGCAAGCCCGTCGACTTCAAGAAAATCAAGGTAACGCCGCCCGAGTCACGCCGCGGTCGGATCCGTCCCCCTCCGCCGCGCTTCACCGTGCCGGCGCGGTCAGCCTTGACATCAGCCGCGGCAGCGGCCACGTGGACGCCTCCACCCCTCCTCCGGGCGTGCCGTGGCTCCGCTGTCCCGTGCCGGCCGCGGGCAGACTGTAGCGTCCGCTGTTCCCGTCGGTGTTCGGGGAGAAAGCCGGAGGGCGCCGACCGAAGCCCCTCGTCACCGCCCGGCTCACGAGCGCGGCCGCAGCCTGACCTCGCCCCTTCTCTCCCCACAGGAGCGCATCCGCAACCACAAGTACCGGAGCCTGAACGACCTGGAGAAGGACGTCATGCTGCTGTGCCAGAACGCGCAGACCTTCAACCTGGAGGGCTCTCTGGTAAGGCGCGGCACGGCGCGGCGCGAGCCCCGGAGGGGCCGGGCAGGCGGCGCTCGCTGCCCGCTCCTTGCCCCCCCCCCCCCCTCACCCTGGCGCTGCCCCCCCCCCCCCCAGATCTACGAGGACTCCATCGTCCTGCAGTCCGTCTTCACCAGCGTGAGGCAGAAAATTGAGAAGGAGGAGGAGAGCGAAGGGGAAGACAGTGAGGAGGAGGAGGAAGGAGAAGAGGAAGGATCCGAATCCGAGTGTGAGTCCTCCGCGGCTGTGGGGAGCGGCCGGGGACGGGGGGGGATCGGTCCGGTGGTGGTGGGGGGGGGGGTTGCGGAGCCCGGACCTCCTCCCTCCTGCGGGGCAGGGCCGGCAGCGTGCCTGGGGGAAGCGCACGCTGCCCGCGCCGCTGCCCCGGGGACAGCGGGGACGCCCGGCGCCGGGGTTGGGGGGCGTCACCCCCACCCTTGCTTCCTCGGAGGGGGTGGGGCGGGTGGGTGAAGCCGCAGGCAAAATGCGATGGGTGTGGGGGGGGCGGATCGGGGAGCCGGAGCCGGTGTGGGGTGCCGCTGTGACCCCGTCTCCTCCTCCTCCTCCTCCCCCCCCCCCCCCCCCCGCCGCAGCTCGCTCCGTCAAGGTGAAGATCAAGCTGGGGCGGAAGGAGAAGGCGCAGGACCGGCTGAAGGGCCGCCGGCGCACCAGCCGCGGCTCCCGCGCCAAGCCCGTGGTGAGCGACGACGACAGCGAGGAGGAGCAGGAGGAGGTACGGCCGAGGCCCCAAACCCCCTCCCTCCCTCCTGCCCCCCAATTCCCTCCCTCCTGCCCCCCAAATCCCTCCCTCCTGCCCCCCAAACCACTTCCCTCCTGCCCCCCAAACCCCCTCCCTCCCTCCTCCCCAAATCCCTTCCTCTCCTCCCCCCCCCCCCCCCCCAAACCCCCCCTTTCCCTCCTCCTGCTCCCCCAGACCCCCTCCTCCCACCCCCAACCCCCCTCCCTCCTCCCTCCTCCTGCCCCGAGCCCCCTCCTCACCCCTGACCTCTCCTCCCTCCTTGCAGGATCGCTCCGGCAGCGGCACCGAAGAAGACTAAACCGACATTCCACGGCTCCGGGGCCCCGGCGCCGTCCCCCTCCCCATGTTCCCCCCCCCCCCCCCCGTGTGTCCCCCCGTCCCCCCGCAGCGGAGACGCTGCCCCCCCCCTTAGCTCTAACGGGTAGCAAGGCCGTAGTTCCAGACTCGAGTAAACTGTACAAAACCTCTTCCGTATTTATACTGCCGAGAGCTGTAGGACCCTCCCCGCCCCGTCCCGTCCCCCGTAGCATCTGCCCGCGGCATCGACCGGCGCGGCGTCGACCGGCGGGAAGGCGGCGGAAGGCGAAGGCGCGGTGCCAGCTCTTCCCCCCCCCCCCCAGCGCCAGCGGCGTCCCCTCGCCGTCGTTTTTTAACGGTGGATGCACGCGCCTCGCCCTCCGCTCCCCGGGCGGGAGGGGACCCCGCCGGTTGCGCCGCTCGCCGGGAAGGCGGCGGTGGAGGAGCGCGGCGGCGGGGGAGCGCGGCGGCGGTGGTGGCGGGGGAGCGCGGCGTTGGCTGCGCCTGTCGATGTCACTGGATTTCGAGCAGTAATAAATTAAACCGACGGGACCGGGGGCTGCCTCCGTGGGGTCTCTGCTCGCCTGGGGGGGGGGGGGGGGGGGGGGAGAGCTGTGGGGTCCCCCGGGTGGGGCTGAGGGTCCCGTCCCCACCCCTGAGGCGGCCTCGGGGGGGGTCCGGGTGGGCGCGGAGGAGCCCCTTGGGGGTCGCGGCACCCGCCGATGGCCCCATCACCCCTTCCCCCCCCCCCATGTTTTAGGGGAGAGGCTGGCACCGGGGGGGGGGGGGGGGGCGTTTTGGGGGGGGGGACCTGACACCCCCACACCCCCCCTCAGTGTCACCCTGGCTATCGGGGTGACCCCTCGGCACCCCGGCAGCGCCCGGGGGATGCCCCGGTTCCTCCTCCCGGGGCCGGCAAGAGCCGGGGGGGGGGGGGGGGAGCCGCGGGGGCGAACCCCCCCCCCCCGCCGGGGAAAATCAACGATTAATCCGGCGGCCAACGCCTGGAAACGCTTTAAAACGCTTTAAAAGGCTTTAACGCCGGGGGCGGTGGGGCAGGCACCGGCCTGCGGGGACCCCCCGTCCGTCCGTCCGTCGGTCGGTCGGTCGGCGGGGGGCGGCCGCCGCCGCTCCACCTCCTCTCGTCATACGGAGCCGTTTTGAAAAATCACCCCACGCTAAACCCCACCCCCGCGCGGCCCGTTGAAATGGGGCCGGGCCGGGGCCCCGCCGCCCTCCCGCCGCCGCCGCCGCCGCCGCCGCAGGCCCGTTTGCCCCGGGACCGCCCGTTTCTGGAGGCCGGCGGGGGGGCGGCGGGATGAGGCCCGGGCCGGCGGCCGCGCTGCTGCTGCTGCTGCTGCTGCTGGGGGCGATGGCGGCGGGCGCAGGTCAGGGGGGGTCCCCGGTGGGGCGGGGGAGGTGGGGGGGGGGGGGAGCGGGGAGCAGCGCCGGGGAGTTGGGGGGGGGGGGGGGTCGTGAACTTGACCGACCCCCCGGGAGACCCGCGGGCGAGCGGAGCGGGGGTGGGGGCGGCCCCGGGGATCCCCCGACGGGTGGGGAAGGGGGGGGGGAGGGGGCACGGACGCCTGAGGGGAATGGGCCCACCGGGGCTTGCCCCCCCCCCCACGGGACCCGCTCCTCCCACGGGGCCCGGTCGCGCCCCCCCCCCCCCCCCCCCCCCCCCCAGCCGGGGTCTCCGCTCCCCGCCGGGCCCTCCCGGGCTCCGGGCCGCGCCGCGGGCTCCGCTTCCCGGCGGGGAAACCGAGCGGGGAGGGGGGGGGGGGGGCGCGGCCATGGCGGCGGCTCCCGATCCCCCCCCCCCCGGCTCCGTCCGGGCCGGGGTCCCCGCCGCCATGGCCGCCGCGCTGGGGGGGGGCGGGGGGGGCGGGGAGAGGGAGGTGCGGCCCCGCCCCGCCCCCTCGGCACGGTCAGGGACCAATCGCCGCCCGCGCCCCGCCCCGCCCCGCGGCGGACGCGTTTCCCATTGGCGGCGGAGCGGACTGGCCACCCGGCGGGGACACGCCCCGCTGGCCAATGGGAGCGCGGCGCGCGAGGAGGGCGCGGCACGGCCACGCCCTCTCGGAGACCCCGGGGACCCCGGGATCGGGCCCGGGACCCCCCCGCGGAGGGGCCCGATCCCCGGGACTGGCCCCCCCCCCCCCCTCCCCCGGGAGGGGCCTGGACCCCGGGGGGGGACCCCCAGCAACGGGGCCTGGGACCCCGCCGGGCCGGGACCCCCCCGGGACCGAGCCCCTGGGGGTGACCCTCGACCCCCCCCGGGCCGGGCTGGACCCCCCCGGGACGGGACTGACCCCCGGGAAAGCGCCTGGAACCGCCCCCCCCCCCGGGCCGGGCTGGGACACCCCCCCCCCCCCCCCCCGACTTTGCCCCGACCCCCCGGCCCAGGGCTCTCGCCCCCCGCCCCCCCCCACGCCCCGGCCGGGCCGGGCCCCGGGGCGGGGGGGGGGGGGTCGGGGGGTGAAGGGCGCCGCGGGTCGCCCTGACCCCGTCCCCGTGTGTGTGTCCCCCCCCCCCCGGCCCCGGCACAAACAACCCTCCCACGGCAAAGTCCAACGGCGCCGGCGCCGCGCCCGAACCCGCCCCGGCAGCCCCGGTGCCGCCAGCCGCGGCCCCCCCCGGCCGGTACCGGGAATGGGGGGGGGGGGGGGGGGCGTTCCTCGTGGGGGTCTCTGCCTTGGGGGTCTCGCCGCGACCGTCCCCCAAACTCGTGGCTTTTGCCATCAAAACGCCGCCGGCGGCTGCCCCGGGGGCCTCGGCAGGGCTGGGGGGGCCGGGGGGCCGCGATGGGGGGACGAGGGGACAGGCCGGGGGGCGTCCGCTGAGCCCCCCCCCCCCCCCGCTGCCGGCAGGCGCCGAGGAGTGCGGCCGGAGCGAGTTCCAGTGCGGGGACGGTTCCTGCATCGCCAGCACGTGGGTGTGCGACGGCAGCGCCGAGTGCAGGGACGGCTCCGACGAGACGCCGGAGACCTGCCGTG
>NC_134978.1:621011-670911 GCF_965638725.1 Aptenodytes patagonicus | reverse complement strand
AGGGATGGGGGCTGGCATTTGTTAGAGCTTTCCAGAAAAGCTTCTGCATTCCAAAGGAGGGGTTGAAAGCAAGGAGAGCCCGCTTAGGCTCGCAGCCGTGCTTCCCCCGAACGCTTTCACTGCTCAGGGCTTCACCTCCACACCAGACGCGTGCTACCTGGAGAAGGACGGGGTGGCTTGCCCTGCCAGTAAAAAAAAAAAAAAAAAAAAAGCCTCATTTACAGATTGAATTAATGCTGAAGGCTGCCGGAGCTGTGAGATGTGGCACCTTACGGGTTCAGAGCAGGTTCAACTCCTTAATTAACTCGCAGTGAGGAATAACCTGTGGAACAAAGGGGTCTGGAGCAGAGGAGGGTTAAAGAAGGGGGAGTGCAGCCCAGGAAAACCCCGATCCCCGGTGGGAAAGAGTTTTTCTCACATACCCGATCCACTTTCCTGCCCTCTTCCCATTCCCCCCCCCATCACGGGGAGGGAGGGGAAGCCCGAAAAGCCGTTTCCTTGCAGACGTCAGGTCTTACTCCGTGAGGATGAATCCTATGGGGAAGGCTGCACTCAAGCACGAAGCTGAAGGGGTTTCCCATCACCCAGCCCAGTCTAGTGGGACAAAGGACCCACGCGGGCATCGGCAAAGCCCGGCAAAAGCCCCGGGGCATTCTGGAAGGGCTTTGCCAAAGCCCTGGAGAGACCCTGCTGCCTTCCAGAGTCATTGCTGAACCAACTCTGAAGCCTGTCTTCAGCAAAGCTGGGCAAAAGCAAAAAAAAAAAACCCGCACAAGACTCCTGGGAGGGACGAAGTGAGCTTAGGGAATACAGGATTCGGCTTTTTCCCCACCCCGAATCCCCCCGGCAGAGGCAGCTGGGGGAAGGTGCCCCCCCCCCCAGGGCCCTGCTCCCTTGGGCAGGTTTTTCCCAGGAAGAAGGTACTTTTAGGGACAGCGAGAAACAGCATCCGAGCTGCCCCACGGGTTGGGGGGGGTGCGGGGACGCTGGCAGGAGCCTCTGCCGCTGCATCCTGCAGCCGGGCAGGGCACAGCAGTGGAGATGGCCGGAGAAGCTCGGTCCACCTCCCTCAGGCTCCCACTTTTGCAACGAGAGGACAACAGGACCACGCGCGCACCCCGGGCTTGGCAGACCGGGAGCAGCTCTCCCCCATCCAGGAGCAGGGATGCTGGAGGACGGGCTTCCCGCGTTTCATTTCTCCTGGTAAATCAGTTTTAAATAAATAAATAAATAAATAAATAAATGCCAACCAGCATTTTACGGGATGCCGATGGACTTTTTTGCTGGTTCATTTGTTTTGCTAAATGCCATTTGTAATCGCAAGCCGCCCCGTACTAGTACAAATATAATTACATATTTATCGCCAATATAATTCTGAGTTAATTATACGGCAACTAATTTTCTCAGCAGGGGGTTGGAATATTTGGGTGTAAAGGAGACAGCTGTAATTCTGAGCACTTCCCCCCCCCCCGGTTTCTTTAACACGCTATGCAATGTTGCGCCGTTACTCTCTCGAGGCACCAAAGGGGACCAGCCAGCGCGTAGCAGGCGCAGAAGAAGTCTTCTTTCCAGATGCTGCCGAGCACTGAGATTGCCTGACCCGCGCTGCCGGATGGGATTTCACCTCCGGATGGGATTTCACCTCCTCGCTCCTCATTAAGATTCCCTTCACAGCCGTTTGGGTTTTTTTTGTGTGTTCATTAGCGGGTAAATATCTATTGTTGGACTCTTTATCAGTCGGAAGAATCGCCGCGCCGTTGTTTTGTAAATTGTTCTTTCATCTCTGAAGATGCTGTTTGTGTGGGAAGCACTGCTCGACACACTGGCTCCTGATTATACTCAGTTCCTTTTGTCTGGCCCTTGAATAGATGTTTTCCATGAGAGCCATAATAATGAAGCCATCTCCGGATTGAGGTGATTAAACCCTCTCCGGCTGCTTTTTGTCCCCATCCGAAATTTTGCGGCTTCTCACATGAAGTGTCTGGCTTTTATTTCACTCCGGTTTTGCTCCTCCTGCAGCTGGAGGCTTCACGACTGTCACTTGGCTCCTACGTGATGAAGAAGGCACCTAAACGGTTTCAACCGTTTGCTGCCTGGCTTCAGGTCCTTCTGGAGACGCCCTTACGCCAGCCGTCTCCCTCAAAAACCTTCCCCTACCATTTTTTTCCCCCCCTGCACTTTGTTGCTATAGTTGGAGTTTGGGCGGGCCCGGCTGGCGCACGAAAATAGCCCAAAAGGGGAAAACAAGAGGTTGGCTTGCTCAAGGTGCTCCCCGAGCCTGCAAATCCAGGAGCTCTTGGAAGTCGACGGAGCCCGAGCCCAGGCGATGCCGGCAGCAGGGCCTTAACCCGCAGCCTCCCCAGGCAGGAGCCAGCCCACGCTCT
The DNA here is from genome assembly GCF_965638725.1 of Aptenodytes patagonicus. NCBI lineage: Eukaryota > Metazoa > Chordata > Aves > Sphenisciformes > Spheniscidae > Aptenodytes > Aptenodytes patagonicus. The sequence continues at coordinate 668,527 of NC_134978.1, read as the reverse complement.
GCCTTCGCCGAGCCCAGTCGGGTGCTACGAGCAATCAGCCCGCCGGCCAACGACGCCGAGGAAGGCACGCAGGTCAAGCCCACGCGCCACCTTGCAGCATGACACAGCAAATAAAGGCGTATTTTTAAGCTGTCTAGGGGCAGGCGCTCAGCTGCTGCCCTTCAAAGGGTCCGACTATTTACATCAAACGGCAGCCAGACCAGCGGAGCACCTTTGCCTCGGCTCTGTGAGCCCAGCCTTGATGTTATCGCCTCTTCGGAGCCATTTGTTCACCTTTATTTATCCTGGGATTCCCCCAAGGCTGTTTAATTTCAGAGCTAAATCCAGGTTGATCCAGCAGCGGTGATATTTCCTGCCTGCATTCCTCCTCTTCTCATTACTTTATATTAAAAGCGATTTCACTTGCAGTCACATCTCACACTATTTATAACCCACGAGAGGGAATATTTTCTAGCAGAGCAGGTACTCGGAGGCTCTGACTCCGGCTGGGCTGCTCTGCCTGAGCCTGCACCCAGGACCAGGCGGGTCTGGGGTGACCAGAGCATCCCCCCAGGAGAGTCCAGCCAGCTGAGCATCATGGCTGGAAAGGGACTTACCCTTACACCGTGAGGGTCTTGGAGCAAGCACACGCACTTGCGCGCACCCACGTAGGCCCAGGACCCCCCCCCCACCTCGCCCACCCTGCAACCGCATCCCGGCAGCATTGAAAAGGCAGGATTTTGTTTTGGCTGGTGCTGGTTCCCTGGTCAAATGAGTAAGGAACAGCTTGGGAATGACTCACCTTCCCTATCAGGCAATTAGCACCAGATCTGCAGCTAATGAGCTGCCCTGTCTCTCACCAGGCGGAGGTAAGATACATATTTAAAGAGATCATGGAAATAAAACACTAACCCCCTGCCACATCGCAGGCTATTTTTAAAACGCGGCTTAATTATCTGGGTGGACGGTGCTGGGACGAACGGAGCTGGGTGCCCAGGGGCCAGCAGGACCCGCACACGTTCCCAGCAGCCAGGGAGGAGCAGGGCTAACAGCGGCCAGAGCGGACGAGAGACCCAGCTGAAGGCATCGGCTCCTCCGAAAGCATCTCGGTGCCCACGCCGAGTCCCACCGATCGGCAGAAAGACGGTGTCCAAGGCCTGTCGGTGCAATCCGTCCGTCGGAGTTCACACGATGAACTTTTCTAATCGACGCTCATTATGAATAGAAACCTTCTAGGAATCCAGCGTTGCCTCCGGCTGGTTTATTAATGATTAATGGCAGGCTGCCTTTCAAAACGAAGGCGTTAGATGTGATCTGGGGGGGGGGGGGGGGGCGCAGCCTCTCAACTCACTGGGTTATTTTGCTGCTGAAAGTGAGAAAAGGGAGAGAGGTGAGAAAAAAAAAAAGCCACGGCACAGGAGGGCATAGCAGAGGGGGACCAGCTCCAAATTGCTCCGTTAACGCTGCTGCTAATTGCGTTCCTGCTGTTTGGCACAACAGCAACCAAAAAAATAATAATAAAAAAAAGAGAGTTAAAAAAATTGCTGTTTCAATCTGCAATGCCAGGCAGCGAACCGCAGACGATTAAGGAGGATTCGGAGAGTGCCAAAGCCGAAGCCATCGTAATATCATCAGACCTGGGATGGGGGCACGGAGCAAAACCCAGCAGAAGAGAGTGGAAACGGGCAGCGGGAAGCGGGTTGGAAGCAAAGACCATCGAGAACGATGACTGCGGAGAAGGGTAAATGGGGACGGCATGGGAAGGAGGGCAGGGAGAAGGAACGAGAAGAGGCTGGGCTCGCCTTGAGCTGCCCTGCGATCCGGCTCTGCCCGTCCGTCCGCCTGCTCCGCGCCCACCCGTAGCACCGGGGAGCAGGACACGCAGGACAGCTCGAGCTGTCCTGCCAACGTGGCCGGGCAATACGAGGAGGACGAAGCTGGGAGCAGAGGGGAAGGGCGTTTCTCTGGCTGCAAACCTCCGTCGGGTTTATCCCCTCACTTTGCCTGAACCTCTCAGCCCTGCAGACCCCATCGGTCTCACCCTCAGCGTCCTTCGCATCCACCTGGTCCGTTCAGCGGGGACCTCGGGGGCTCCCTTCACCGCGGGACAAACCCTCGATTAAAAGTTTGAAGCAAGCACCACTCAGGGTCTCTGCAGAGGCCGAATAGGATCATTGATGGCGAGGACTGTAAATCATCTGGTAGTTTCTACATCAAGCCCTGTTACACCAGAATGAATGACGCGGCCCCTCCTCCAGACGTAGCCGCTCCAAAAGGAGACCACAGGCTTGTTTATAGGAGTAAGGTCCCAGGTCCTCTCGAGGACACTCACATAAACCCGCTGGATCACCTAGAAGTGCCGGTTTCTCTCCGCCGGTGCACAAGGGGTTGGGAGAGCCAGCTCCAACGCAGCGCAGAGAGACAAACCCCGGCTGGAAGGGTGTCTCCGTCTGGTCTGTCTGCCCCTCGGGTGGTCTCCGGTGTCCCTGGATAACGCTCATCTGGAGAGCAGCCCCTGCTCCCCGAACAACCAAGATGCAGAGCTGCGTCCCTGAGCGGGACCCGATCGATGGCAGATGCTTCTGCTTGGCCCGAGAGCGCTCTCCTTCGCTGCAAGCTCCTGGCAAACAGGAGCAGATGCTTCCGTGAAGATAAAAAGGGAGCAAGAGCAGACAGACGCAGTCCCAGGAAAGACCTCACAGCACCAGGGATGCTCCAGAAGAGATGAAGTCGGAGAGGAAGAAGAGGGAACTAGTTCATCCTAAGGAGCACAACAGCGCTGCCCGACCCCCCCCCCTCTCTGCTGCACGGTCCAGCACCGCACATTCAGTTTTCAGCCTTGCGTGTCCCAGAAGATGTAAACCCCACCCGGCCCTGAAGCTTTTAAGTAATTCCCAGGTTTCCTTGTCCGTCCCCAGAAATCATCAGAGCTGCTTTGTTCAAATTAAGGTTTCCCCGAGGGCCGCAACCTGGCTCCTGCTTTGCAAATTTACAACTGCTGGAGAGGGATTAAAAAAAAAACCACGCTTTTTTGCCGGCAAGTGGTCCCGGTGGGAAGCCTTGATGCCTGGGTAATTTTGTTATCCGTGCACAAGGGGCCCCTTCCTTCTGCTCTGGCTCTTTCAGGACTTTGCATAATAAATAAGCAGAAAAAAGCAAAGGATTTTTACCCCCTTCATTCAGTCGAAAACTGCTGAGACTTGGATGCCTCCACTGAACAGCAGAAAGCAAGGAGGGAAGGGAATTCCCTGCCAAATAACCCCCTGGAGATGCTGGGTAGGGAGGAACGGACCGTTACTCCCAAAACAGCCTGGGGATCACAAATCCTGCCACCTCCTCCTCCGAAAGCAACACGGCTCTCCACCCCTGCCTCTCGAACACCAGTATCCACGAGCAAACCGCCGAGAGCAACCTGATCGGGTCGAAGATGTCCCTGCTCATTGCCGGGGGGGGGGGGGGTTGTTGGACTAGACGACCTATAAAGGTCCCTTCCAACCCAAACTATTCTATGATTCTACGATTCTAAGCTAAAACACCCCCTTGCACAACAGCTTGCCCTCCCAAGAGGAGATGCGAGGAAGCGGAAGCCTCACGAGCAACGTTATTCCTGCCCAAACCCAGCAAACAGGTAAATCCATCCACCAACTCAACTGAGGCAGCCGCTGCGTTAACGGAGAAGGAAGAGCATGACTTTGTTTTTTTTACCCCATCTAGGCGTTCGCGGTGGTCAATACGATCAGATCATGAACCAGACCAACGGCCCAAGCTGAAAACACGCCTCTGGCATTGCTGAAAAGTCCTTAAATTCACGCAACGGCGGGGGACAAGGGGACAGGCAAAGAGACCCGCCCAAATTCAAAGCCACGCTGCTTTTACCCACCCAGGGCCTCATCCTGACGGAGCGAGCGCACTCATTCTGCATTAGCAGCACATTCCCTGGAAGTAATAAAAGCCCCTCAGGTCATTAATATGGAAATGTATTCCCACTCCACGGCAGGGAGATGTTTGCGCAGATTGGAAGCAGCTTGCTGAGATTTGCTTCTGAATGCGTGGACATTAAAGCCTCCCATTACAATGTTGATGATTTCTTCCCTTTTGATGAATAGCCTGCCATAAATAGACTCTGATTAATTGTGGCTGCACTTGGAGGGCTGGAAACGCATCATTTGCTGCTATGGATTGGGATAATGGTCATCATCTGCCTTTGAGTGCCATTCAGCAGGAGAGGGGCTCGGCTCTGCCTGCGAAGCCAGGTGGCTGGTTTCAAGTTTTTGCGCCAGACCGAGTCTCGTTCGCACACGCAGCTCCGAATAAAGGGCTCGGGTGCCTCGCTGCAGGCTCGCTGCGAGCTAATTGCCAGCTCTTTCTTATTTATCAACGCCAATGAGGGGCAGAAGAGCCGGTAGGAAGCAGAGATGGGCCAAGCATCCTAATGGGAGCGGTGGGTTTAGAGATCCGAGTCGCAGGGAGGAATGAGACGTGCAGAAAATCACCCCACGCACCGTTTGCCGGAGCCACGCATGCGTCCTCGCATGCCTGAATGTGCACAAGTACCTGGGCCAACTAACGCAAAAGGCATGGCGCCCCGCCGCGTCGAAGCCCTGGTCCCCGGAGCCTCCAGCTGCGGTCCTTTGGATATCCCTGAGCATCGCATCCTCGTGATGCCCAAGCACCGCAGCCAAAATCCCCCCCGTCCACCTTCCTAGGGCGCCGTCCCGAGTTGCACAGAATATATAAGCACCAGATATATTTTGTATACGTCGTCTATAAAAACAGAATTCGATTTATTATATGAATATTTTATATTTATAAAAACATATAAATATTCATATAATAAATACAATATTTATTATATATGCATACACACACACACACGCACGTTTGGGTATGTGGACAAGCTGCTGAGCCCTCCCTGAGCACAGGCAGGGCAGGCAGAGGAGGCAACGCTGCGCAGGGCCCCACGGCTCTCCGCAGAAGCAGCAGCAGCAGCAGCAGCAGCAGCGTGGATGCTCGGGGAGTTGCCATGGAAACCTCAGAGCCTTGGGATGCAGCCGAGCATCGGCGAGGGCTACAGCCGGGGTGGGACGGTGCAGGCAGGTGTAGGCAGCTCCCTGCCAGGCTGCGCTGGGTGGTTAACGGGGCTCGGAGGGCTGCGTCCCTCTGCTCAAGAGGGAGCCTGGCACCTTTGCTCCCAGCCAGCTGGAGGAAAGTCGTTTCCCACCTCGCACACCACCGGGTTTATTTACTCTTCGCTCGTTAAGGGGGCTGAAACGCGCCGCGCTGATTTTGCGGGATTTGCGTATTCGTAACATCTCCGCGTCCCGGGGAAGCTGTGCCAGGACACCACGAAAATGCTGGTGGTACCAGACCCGATTACCAGCCCCAGGAGGGCACCCAGAGGGCAGAAACCCACAGCGGGGCATGGGGGTGGGGGGGGGACGACACGGGAACACGCGCACACGGAAAAGAGTAATAGGATTTTCAAGCTCTACTGGCTGAGTGGAGGCAAACGAGGTCTCAGCGACTGAAGCACGTAAGTAAATTATGGCACGACGGCTCTGCTGTCAGGACAGAAGGGACGGAGCCGAGAGAGCAGCGGGAAGGCAGGGCTGAACATCCACAGAGACGCGGGGTGCTGTGGGGCTGGGACCGGGGACCGCAAACACGACCCAAAGGTCCTGAGCAGCTGAGCAGCTCCCGCGTGTCAGGTACGCCCGGTGTCTCCCTTGTCCTGCCCAACCCAACACCACTGATGCAACTCTGAGTTGTCTGAAGCATCGCTTGCCGTTCTTTTTGGGGAGGAAAATGGGGGCGAAATGGATTTCCAACTAGAGAAGCAGCAGCAAACAACCCCCTCGGACGACGCCTGCATCCGAGAGCCACGAAGCGCGTCTAGGCAGAAAGCCCTGCTCCACCAGCCCCATTCATCATCCAGGCGCTATTAATCCAAGAAAGGAAAAATCCAGCCCACCACACTGGGTTTTCTGGAGCAAAAGCAGCTGAGGGAAAGTTCCCGCTGCTTGTCTCTAAGGGGCGAGAAGCAGAGGGTTTAAACGGCTCCTTGGAGAGCGGCTCCTCATTTATCTCCCTGAAGGTCAGCAGGGTGCAAGCCTCCGGGCGGTTTCACGGACTTCAAAGCCAGCGGATGCCATCACATCTCCCTGCTCCAGCAGAGTCCCGGCGCAATTACCCAGCCAGCCTCATCAACAGCCACCGCCTGAGCTAGGACGGGTATTTGAGAAGGAAACATGCAGCTGCTAAGGCATGGAAGACCCTCCTTGCCTTTTGGTCAGCTGTTTCTATGGTTCATTACTCTTACGATTTAAAAAAAAAAAAAATATATATATATTTTCACCCCTTACTTCTGGTCTCAGTTTGTCTAACACCAGACTGGGGCACATCCAGTGAGCCTCGCCCCATGCAAACCATTTCCATGTTGCATTTCTCTTGCTTAAAGCTTCCAGGCCTTGCATTTCACCCTGGCTTTTCTCTACTGGACTCAGAGACGCGGGACCCCCTCACAGAAAGATTTCACACCAGGCAGACAGGCAGGAGAAGTCTCCACTGCCCGCCCCCCCCCCCCAAAAAACAAAAAAAGAGAAAGATCCTTCCCAGTATGTTTTCCCAATGCCGTAGATTTTGAAATATTTGTTTGAAGGTAGCGGGTTTAATGGGCCAACTGAAAACCATAAAACCAGGCGCTAATTAGCTCAGCGAAAAGCGAAACGGGCTGAGCTCCGACTCTGGACGTTCCGCAGCTGCCATCGCTCTTGTCAACTCGCTGGGGCTGATGAGGAAGTGTAACGTGCAGAGCAAGCGGTGATTAATCATTACAGTCGGTGCTTTAAGAGTAAGGAAAAATAAGCAGACAACCCACCAGGAAAAATCTGCTGGAAGCTGGAAAAATTTGTAACTTATCCGTAATGAAGAGGACCGTATCGTTCCGTGCTGCAGAGGGGGAGAGCAGCAGGCAGCTCCTTCCCTGGACACCTCCAAGCTGGTCCTGCATCCGAGGGCTGCTTCCCCGCTGATGCTTCGCCTGCCACGGCTGGCTTGCTTCCAGGAGGGCACTTCGGAGCAGCTCCCATCAGGGACAGGACACAGGGACAGGGACCAGCGGAGCCCAGCTGGTGCCCGCGCCCGAACTGTACGGAAGGCAAACCTTCAGGACAGCATCCACCTTTTGAAAGAAGAAGGTTTAATTCAGGTATCCGAGCCCTTCCTTCGCTCTGGCACGAGCAGCCTGGCGCGCCGAGCCTGCTCCGCAGGAACCGAGCGCGGGAGCCAGGCAGCACTTGCCCTTCTACACCGAACCAACGTGAGCAGCTTTCCCGGCCTCCCCTCCATCCCAGCGCCTTCCTCCTCCATCCCAGCGCCTTCCTCCTCATCCCAGAGCCTTCCTCCTCCATCCCAGCACCTTCCTCCTCATCCCAGAGCCTTCCTCCTCCATCCCAGTGCCTTCCTCCTCCATCCCAGCGCCTTCCTCCTCCATCCCAGTGCCTTCCTCCTCATCCCAGAGCCTTCCTCCTCATCCCAGAGCCTTCCTCCTCCATCCCAGCACCTTCCTCCTCATCCCAGAGCCTTCCTCCTCCATCCCAGCACCTTCCTCCTCATCACAGCGCCTTCCTCCTCATCCCAGCGCCTTCCTCCTCATCCCAGCACCTTCCTCCTCATCCCAGAGCCTTCCTCCTCCATCCCAGCGCCTTCCTCCTCATCCCAGAGCCTTCCTCCTCCATCCCAGCACCTTCCTCCTCATCCCAGAGCCTTCCTCCTCCATCCCAGCGCCTTCCTCCTCCATCCCAGCGCCTTCCTCCTCATCCCAGAGCCTTCCTCCTCCATCCCAGTGCCTTCCTCCTCATCCCAGCACCTTCCTCCTCATCCCAGCGCCTTCCTCCTCCATCCCAGTGCCTTCCTCCTCCATCCCAGCGCCTTCCTCCTCCATCCCAGCGCCTTCCTCCTCATCCCAGAGCCTTCCTCCTCCATCCCAGCACCTTCCTCCTCCATCCCAGCACCTTCCTCCTCATCCCAGAGCCTTCCTCCTCCATCCCAGCACCTTCCTCCTCCATCCCAGCACCTTCCTCCTCATCCCAGCGCCTTCCTCCTCCATCCCAGTGCCTTCCTCCTCCATCCCAGCGCCTTCCTCCTCCATCCCAGCGCCTTCCTCCTCATCCCAGAGCCTTCCTCCTCCATCCCAGCACCTTCCTCCTCCATCCCAGCACCTTCCTCCTCATCCCAGAGCCTTCCTCCTCCATCCCAGTGCCTTCCTCCTCCATCCCAGTGCCTTCCTCCTCATCCCAGAGCCTTCCTCCTCCATCCCAGTGCCTTCCTCCTCCATCCCAGTGCCTTCCTCCTCATCCCAGCACCTTCCTCCTCATCCCAGCGCCTTCCTCCTCCATCCCAGTGCCTTCCTCCTCCATCCCAGCGCCTTCCTCCTCCATCCCAGTGCCTTCCTCCTCATCCCAGAGCCTTCCTCCTCATCCCAGAGCCTTCCTCCTCCATCCCAGCACCTTCCTCCTCATCCCAGAGCCTTCCTCCTCCATCCCAGCGCCTTCCTCCTCCATCCCAGTGCCTTCCTCCTCATCCCAGAGCCTTCCTCCTCCATCCCAGTGCCTTCCTCCTCATCCCAGCGCCTTCCTCCTCCATCCCAGCGACTTCCTCCTCCATCCCAGCGCCTTCCTCCTCCATCCCAGCGCCTTCCTCCTCCATCCCAGCGCCTTCCTTCTCCATCCCAGCGCCTTCCCCCTCCACCCCAGTGCCTTCCCCCTCCATCCCAGCGCCTTCCCCCTCCATCCCAGCACAAGCACCGGGTCCTGCCGTACCTGGGAGCCTAGTTTCCAACACCAGGAAAGGGAACTTCCTCGGATGGGCAGCCAGAGCTGCCCGGCGGCAGCAGGTTTTACCTCGGCACTGCCACGGGATTTACCATCACCGCAGCCGGACAGACCTGTCCCAGCATCTCTCCCCTTCGGTAACAGCCTCCACCGGCGTGGAGTTGGGGCTTGATGGCAGGAGAAGGGCTGGAGATGGAAGCCACCCCCATCAGGCGAGATTCAAGCCTAGCTGGGAGCAGCACAAGGGCCCGCCGCCCTTCCTTTTTCCACCGTTAAAGCAACCGGGGGTGGAGGTAGGAGGCTGGATCAGAAGAATTAGGGTAACGATCACCCATCAGTATTTCCCCGCTCACGTCCCGTTGGAAGCAGAACTACATACAGGAAGGCGGCTGTGAAGCATTCGGGACAAAAAAGCAGCTGCTTTAAAATAATAATAATAATAATAATAATAATAATAATAATAATAATAATAATAATAATAATAATAATAATAATAATAATACATTTAAAAGCAAAGTTGGCCAGTTTTGTGACCTAGCAAGAACAAAAGGCACTTTATAATCACCCGTGGGGGCTGCCGTCAGGACAAGGACTGCCAACCCACGAGCCGGACATGCCCGACTTTCCGGATGACGAGGGAAAGGCAGGAGCAGCGACGGGGGGACAAGGAGACCTCGCTCAGCTGAAGCGAAGGCCATCGGAGTCTTTGTCACATTTAAATGTTCTTTGAGACCTTTCGTGGAAATAACGACCTAAATACTAGCCGGTGCTGGTGAAGGTGAATAAATCCTGCTCCCCCATCTAGTATAGAGCAGCCAGAAGGCACGCAGCAGCCCAGGCTCCGGTGCCATCCCCGCTGCTCACGTGGGCAAAGATCAGAGGTGGCAGACGCTCGGAGAAAATCGGCCTCAGCCGTATTGCCAAGCCAAAATTTCCCTTCCCTGCTTTGGTCTCCAAGCACACGAGAGCTCCTACAACTTGCTTGCTCTCTAATAATTCCCCATCGCAGAAGAACGGAAAGCACCCAGCACAGCCCGGCCTCACCGCGGATGTTTTGTTATGGGGGTAAAGCTGCAGCATCGAGACAAACTTCCCCGAGACACGGGGCAGCTCACTAAGGTATCCCGCTGAAAGCAGCGGAGGACTGGGGATAAAAAAGAGAAGCAAAGCCACGAGCCTAGCTGGGAAGGGACCCTCCGTGTCCTGGGACCCCGACCACGGGGTCAATCTGCGTTTCAGAGCCACCTCAGGGAAGTCAACTGGTCCAATTCCTCCTGGGCTCGCCCCGTGGGTGGAAAGCCTCCTGGGATTGCCACGCCGCTGGGCGCTGCAGCCGAGGGGAGCTGCAAGGTGCTGCTGGGCTCGCGCCCTCGTGGGTGCAGCACCCGCAAAGAGCCCGGGTGGGTTCAGGGCAAACCCAGCAGCTCGCAAACATCAGGCTCCAGCACCCCAATACCTCTCACCACGCGTGGGGCTTTCCAGCAGCACCTCTGCCTTGCAGGCACGGCTCCTCACCCTGCAGCAGGAGTTTGCAAACACGCTAGCACCCTCCAAGCCCATCCAGGCTCACTTTGTGCTAAAATACAGGGGGGAGGGCGGGGGAAATCCATCCTTGTTCTCTCCCTCCCCGAGGAAGAACCCCGCACAAACCATCGCTTCCCTCCCCACGCCTTCCAGGCTGCACCGAGGCAAGCTCGGTCCTGCACCGCAGAGACGCAGCAGCCCAGCCCCTTCCAGCCAGGCCACGGCGGGGAACGATGGCTCTTATTTAAGCTGGGAGTGCCTAAAAATAATTAGCAGGAAAGTTCATTATAGCAGAGCTAAACGCTCCAGCCTCGTCCTTGGAAGCTGCCAGCAGCTCTCCCGCAGCTGGCAGCGGCGTGCACGCCGCTCGCTTGCCCAGACCCGTAATGAAACACGGGGCGGGGAGGGGGGAAAACTCGGCAAATTAGATCCAGTTGATGATCCAATTAAGGTTATGTTTGCAGAACTATTGGACGCAAAAGACAGTCCCTGGGCAGATGCCACACTGAGAGGCAGCTCGCACAAAATGGCCCTGCAGGGAGCGCGGGGGGGGGGGGGTTGGGGAGATGCGTCGAGTTTCATCTTTGTACAACAGCTCAAGAGCTACATCTAGAGGTCCAGGCACCCTCCGAGCAGACAACTGCCAACGTCTTAACGAGGGATGTCGCTCCTTCCTGGAATATTTGCAATCTGAGCAACGTGTTCCTTCATCTGTGACAGCTACGGCTCACGTAAAAGCACAGATATGCCTTTTTACGCAGGCGTCTGTCCCACCAGCGACTGTCTCAGCCCAGGTACGAGCAGGTCCCGGAGATGCAGGCTCCAGCCTCAGCTGGGCTCTCCGAGCCAACCTCTGCCTCCCCCAAAAGTCCTTCTGTGCCGTCGCCTCTGTCGGGGTAAGCGATAAAAGCATTTGATGCCAGGAGAGAGTAAGCAGCAATCTGAAAATAAGGGATTAGTTAGGAAACTTAGCATGAATGTCAGCTGAATGCCAAGTGACAGCGGGGTGGCGTGACGGAGGGGCGGAGCGGGCTTCCGCGGATGCAAAGACAGGGCTGCGCAAATGGGATTTTGCTGCACTTGTGACTTCCCTGGGGAGAAGGATCTGAAGGATCAAGAAACTCAGTAACGGGGATTAGACGGAGCCCAAAAAAATAATCGCATTCCCCAGCAGAGCCACCGAGTGCTCCCTTGCTTTTTGACAGGTAGAAATGGCAGCGTTAAACCAACCCACGCCGGTGTGTCCACGTGCCCTTCTGGATCCAATTCCCGATGCCTGGAGGAGAACGGTCACATATCCCGTGGAAGGCGGAGAGGCTGCGCCTGCAAGCAAACGGCAGCGTAGCCCGGGCCCGTGGAAGAGAAAACTCAGGGATGCTCCCAGGGGGGTGCTGGCTGGCTGCTGTTTGGCACGGAGACACCAAAGCAATCCCCAGAGCACACCCATGGGCAAGGGATTGGCTGCGGGTTCATCCGGACCAAAGGGAAAGAGACCACCGCAAAGCTCCTGAGGCATGGATGGGATCCAGGGTCCTGACTTGGGGGCTGCTGCTTTGGTCTGCATAGAATCATAGAATCATTAAGGTTGGAAGAGACTTCTAAGATCATCGAGTCCAACCGTCGACCCAACACCCCCATGCCCACTAAACCATGTCCCTAAGTGCCTCATCTACTCGTCTTTTAAATACCTCCAGGGACGGTGACTCCACCCCTTCCCTGGGCAGCCTCTTCCAATGTTTCACCACTCTTTCAGTAAAGACATTTTTCCTCACGTCCAATCTAAACCTCCCCTGGCACAACTTGAGGCCGTTTCCTCTCGTCCTATTGCTTGTTCCTTGGGAGAAGAGACCGACCCCCACCTCGCTACAACCTCCTTTCAGGTGGTTGTGGAGAGCGATGAGGTCTCCCCTCAGCCTCCTCTTCTCCAGGCTGAACAACCCCAGTTCCCTCAGCCGCTCCTCATCAGCCTTGTTCTCCAGACCCCTCACCAGCCTCGCTGCCCTTCTCTGGACACGCTCCAGCCCCTCGACGTCCTTCTCGTAGTGAGGGGCCCAAAACTGAACACAGTATTCGAGGTCCATGGGGTCCGTGGGGACCCCACTCTTTGCAGGAGCAGGGACGGACCCTCAGCCACGCAGCTGCTGCTTCTCCATCTGCCCCCCCCGCCCCTGGGTCTCATAAAGATACTTTCTTGAGCAGACTGTGGATAATTTCTATTGTATTTTCCAGAAAACACAATTTCTGCAAAGCCTTTGTAAAAACTAACATGTCGGGCTTGAGCCACTCGGTAACCACACCCAACAACCACCACTTCAACCTCCTCTCCCTTCACACGAACACCACCAGAACCTCGTCCCAACTTGACCGTTCGATTTAATCACATGGAGACTTTGGCCCATTAACCAGAATATCGCTCACCGCTCCCCAGCGCGCCCAGGAAGCTGTTTTTCCCCCCCCCCAAAAAAAAATCTTATGATTTCTTCTGGGGGCAGAAATGCCAACCGTGAGCATCCTCCGTGTCCTTCTGAGCACAAGGAGAACTGCTCATCTTTCCACGTGGGGCCCCGGCAGCTTCACCGCAGCCCCTAAAGAGCAGGCTGTACACACGAGCATCCCCGTCTGCCCTGCATCCACGCGCACCAGCATATACCTCTCCGTCGGTGGGAGAGCTGCATTTTTAATGGGACTCTGACATGGCTCCAGTTCCCTCCCCAAGCCCCTTTCCCGGGCTGGAAGTGGGGAGCTGCTGCATCACCAGCCTGAGGACAGGAGTCCGGAGTCTCGCAGCCCCCGCTTTAATAACGGCGCTTGACAGAGATGGATGCAATCTCCTGCGGCACAGCGATAGCCAGCCAGCACAGGCTGCCCTCTCCGCGGGCGGGCGTAACGCACCGCCGATTTGGCAGGCAGAAAAGGAGTCTTGAGCCTGGTCTTGGGGTAGCAGCAGGGGCAGGGGGGCTACCACTTCCCTGCCTGCCTTCAGCCTCCTCGATACCGCCCAACTCCGGGCTGAGAGAGCCGGAGAGAAGCATCCTTCTCCTGCGACAGCCCCAGACCTGCCTCCAACCTGGCTCCTGATCTCCTGGGATGCGACAGCCTCTTCCTCAGGCCCCGGAGAGAAACCAGGAGAAATGCCTTAAATGATCCTTCTGGAGAAACGAAGGCTTCAAACACGATACAGTCAGAAGCGGTTACTGTTAGTGTCACCGCTCCAGTGACGGAGTCCCAGGGTTGACACGCGTTTGGAGTACCGAGCCAGGGTCCCCTGCAGGAACGCGGCTAGACGGAGCCGTGCTGCTCCGTATCTCACCCAGGAACTGTACCAGAAAGGGACCCGAATCCAGGCCATGACAGCACGCCAAATCAGGTTACTGTATCACAGATGCTCGCTGAGCGCCGCAGCAAGCGCGTGTTCCCTGGGGAAAGGGCAGGAGACCAAAGCAGCTTGTAGCTTATGACCTCTGCAAAGAGATTAAAACGGGACCCAGGACGGCGCGCCGGTTCCTGAGCAGAGCTGAACCCAAATCCTGGGACAACCGACGTCAAAGCTGCGAGCAGAGCCTCGGGAGACGCTCCCGTCCTCCCCGCGCACGCGCATCGCTCTGCCGCGTGTTTCAGCAAGGCCTCGCTGCCGGGAAAAGGGAAGGGCCAAGCCGAAACGGCATCGCTGGACGAAGCCTCGGCTAACGATACGCCGCTGCCCAGCACCACGGAATAGCTCTCCTCAGCACAGCGCAGGGCTGGATGCGGCCAATTCACAACGGCGCCGAGAGCCGTTACGCCTACTTACTGCGCAGTTTCCACCTTGAGCAACACGGGCAGGTTATCCCAAGGGCATTTATTCTTCCCTGGGTGGCCGCTTGGACCCCAGTGCACGGCAGAGCCCCGGAAGCCTTAACGCTTTAGGGCACTTTCAGCGGCAGTAAATATCCTAAACGACATCCCCGACCGTCAGCAAGCACTATTTTCGAAGCCAGCACCTTCTCACGCAGCCCCACAGCTTGCTGCTGCGAGGTCTTCACCCGTTACAAACCTGCTGCCTATGGCAGCAAAAGAAAGCCCCTGGTAGCATGTTAACCCCCCCCCACCCCCCCAAATTCTCCACCTTTCTCTTTCTTTCGTGGCCGCGGCCATCTCATCGCCCTTTTACCGGTGGTCAGAGGCGATCCCACCCCCGTTGCCCACCTTCCGATGGAGAGCTGAACCCAGGACGCGCCGCCGCGGCAGGAACGACAGCTGGAAAGCGAAACCACTGCAGCCACAGAAGGACACTCGGCTGCCGCCGCTTTTACCGGATTACCACATTTCCAGCCAGAGACGGCATCTCCGCTTGCCTTTACCTTCGATCCGGCTTCCGTGCTGCCACCCCGTTATTTGAGGTCATTTTTCTTTTTGAAGTTCTCACCTGCTTGTCACCCTGAGCTGATATTTTCCATTTTCATTATTTTTTTTTTTTTCAGATCGATGCGTAGCTATGGAAACCAACTTTAACCCGACGCACAAGAGCCGCCCGTCTCCCCGGCGTAACCAGCAAAAAGCAGAACCGCGAGCGATATTCAGGCGCTTGGGTTTGGCGATCACCGTAATTGGAGAGAGCACGTAGGAGACGTTGCCTTTCCCCACCTCTGAGACGGGAGTTTTTTAAAAAAAAAAAAAAAAACAAAAATAAACCAACACACCGGGGAGCCGCTCTCCGTAATGGCCCATTTCGTACCACAAATGGAAAAATCTAAATTTGCAGAACCGAGGAGATGTAGGAAGTCGTTATTAAATTGCGCTAGAGGTACTGGTTTTACCTTATCTGAAGTAACGCCTTATACCAGGATTTAAACAGTTCTTCGGAAACAAGGCATCGACGCAACGCAAAGCCGGAGAACCCAATGACAACAGAGAAGAATATTAGCTTATAGCTTAAGACAAATTTGGAGAAGTTTTTCTTCATACCGTGGCAAGCCGCATTTCCGTTTTAGGATTTAAAAAAAACAAAACCAAAACCCCCAAAAAACCCAGCAAGAGCCAACTCCGCACATGCTGCAGAGGTTTTTGTTTGTTTTAATAGAAGCAACAAGATCTCCACAGGCAAAGGAGGAGAAATAATCAATACCAGAGCTCTTGAAATGTTTAATTGGAGAGGGCTTTATTTTCTGCTTAAGAGAACTGGAACTATACAGCTGGTTTGCATCGGACCAAAGCTGGGAATTATTATTATTATTATTATTTTTTTTTTCTTTCCGTTTTTATTTCGCTAAACATAAGCAACGCAGTGTAACTGGAAAACAATGACTTACAGTGTTTAAACCACGAGTGGATCGAGAGGAGCTTGAGGGGAAAAAAAAACACAACCAACCAGCTTTCTAGCTAAAACTGAAAATCCACAATACAGTCGGCCCTACGGAATGGCACTGTCCTGCCTAAATAATGGAGTGACTTCAGGCTGGAATGGGAAGCACACAGCGTCCTACGTACCGCTACACAGCTCAGGCTGGCTACTGATCTTCCTGCAGTGGGAACTTACTGGCCGTTAGCCTCTCGCGTTTGTATTTAGAACCAAAAGGCATCTTCAAGTTTGAGAGTCAAAAGCAACGGCAGGAGCAGAGAGAGCGCTCCCGGTGCCACCGCGTGACGGGACAGAGGGACGATCCTCGCCGAGACAGCCGCATCAAGGGAAGCTACGGACGGACACCGAGGGACGGGTGCCCCATGCTAAGCTGGCTCATCGTTTGATATCTTACGGTCAATTTATGAATGGCTTTAGTATATCAGTTCTACAAACCAACGGACTGGACTGCAGAGCAAATACCCTTCATTCGGGCTAAAACGCGTTTAAACAAACATGCAGAGGGTTGGGGAGTTCATTCCGTCGTAGCACCAGAGTCCACAAGTCAGCTTCGCCATCGTCAGTGCTGCGCTGCAATAAATACTCTGCGTCTCTAACAGGGTGGATGTGGGAAGCACTGAAGTGTGACCTTTAGCATTGACAATTCCTCGGCTTAGGAGACACGTCAATATAACTCAAGCAGCTGTGGCATGCCAGAAAGGTTGTTTTTAACATTCTCTCTGCTTATGAAAGATGCTACTGTCTTATTTTGATTGTGTTCTCACCCTTGGCTAACCATGCATCTCTGCAGGTGAAAAACATTGTGTCAGGTGCCACAGAAGATATTGAGATATGAAATGAGCTTTTTTTTTTTTTCCTAAACTGGATATGAAGTTCATTTGGGAGAGTGCAGGGTTGGAGTAGGTTTTGTTTGGTGTGTTTTGTGGTTTTTTTTTTTTTTTCCTTTCTTCCCCTCGCCCTTTCCTTTCTACGTGTCACCAAGGCACTTCACTCTGTGCGTAGGATGATGTGGATCCCTGATTCTGTGAAAACTGGTCCGCTCATCTCACCAGCCCTCAGCGCAAATGAGGCATCTTCAAAAGGTTTCTGCATCTGACCTGCAGAGAGCAGACACCAGAAAGTTCAATTAAGCCCAGCAACGAATGGAGGATCTTTCTGAGCAAGCAAGCCTCAAATGAAGACAGCTTCCAGGCAAACAACAAAGTCACCAATTAATTAACTTGCAGGGGGTGTTTGTTTTCATCTACTCCCAGAAGATGATTCAAACCAACTCATTCACACGTGCACGTACACAGACTTTCTCTCTTTTAAACAGGGGTTTTGCTCAGATCCTACAGACATCGCTGCAGCAAGGGAAGAGCTGCGGACCCAAAAGGCAGAGGAAATCTGTTCTGCAGACTCACTGGCACAAGTGGATGTTTGTCTTCCAGTCTTATGTGCCCTCCAGGTACACGGGGGGGAATGGATGCGGTGTGCGTTACAAGCTGCGCTAAATAATTTACAAGGCACACATGGATAATGTCATGACCTAGATAAGAACTGCTCTTAAGGCTCCAGTCTCCAAGTCGCTGAGTTTCAGGGGGTTTAGTAATCCAGGCTCAGGAAAGCCAGAGGTGCGCAGAGGAAGGACCCCGCACGGGGATTCACGAGCGGAACTACCGCAGCTCTGCAGGGGGGGGCAGAAGGAATGAGCAGCGCAAGTGCTCAGCCAGCATAATTCAAGCCAAGAGGAGAGACACCAGCCTGCTACAGGAGGGTTCAAGGGGGACGGTATTTTTTGCCCAGCTTCCTGCGACAGAAGTTAGAGCAGAGAAACTGCCCACCTCACCCGAAATAATGAGGTTTTGCTGTTACCGACAGGTCAAAGTCTCACCGGGGGACTCTCAGCACAAGCTTCAGCAGAAGGACAAGACGCCTGCGAGGGAAGGCCAGGCGGCGACAGCTTCCCGGGCGCAGAGGGAACCCTTACTCTCTGCTCTTAGCCCTGCCCGTGCTTGCAAAGCTCGCCTCGAGACGCCTGAGGAAGATGTACAGACCAGCGTGTTGCCAGAACCGCAACATAAATCTCCTGTAAGTTTACGACGCTTGTCTCCAAGCTTCAAGGCGGTGCTGTAGCTTTGGACTCCGCAGCGCCTTAGGAGGCAGCTACGGAAAGCTTCTAGGCAGCCTGACAGCTGGATCGTCAGCAGACATTGCAGCGATATACTAATCTCTCTGCAAACGAAACCCTTCCCGACCCCTTCAAAGACCACCACGCATCCCAGACGCATCGCATCTAGCCCAGCAGAATCTCCAGAATTTGTGCTTTATTTCAGGACCTCCCTTTCTCTAGCGAGGCAGGCAGATGCCACAAAAGATGCTCACGTCCTCCCCTTCAGGATTAGCAATAGCTTCAGCTTGGTATTTTCCCCTTTCAAGAAAAGTGGTTTGTTACTGACGTGACCTGATGCATACGGCTCTCCAGTTTCCCTTCTCTCATTTCGGCATTTAGATTAATTGCCACGAGAGGCAAGCAGCTCGCCTGGCTCACAAGCTCCAGTTGCAAAGCCAGTGTCATTCGCTGTCAGGCAGCCCTGCCTTGTCACCTGAATATTTTGGTTATTTTCCACTAGGACCCGAAATCTTTACTTCAGATGAGGTAGCAGCCTCCCTGCTACACCACAGTGGCCTTCCTCGAGCAGAAACATGACTTATTTGAAGGGTTTCAGGAAGACAAATTGAAATGTTTTAATAACTTCACCTCCGAAGTAACCAGTGCTCCAAGTTCTAACAAATTACATTTTCAGCCCAGTAAAAAAAAAGAAAAAAAAAAAAGGAAAAAAAAAAAGAAAAAAAAAGAGAGAGGCAGAGAGGGGGATGGAGTGACAGCTCAGGGGTTTGGCCACCACGCGTGGTTCCAATGCCATCTAGCGGGAACTGGCTCTTGCAACATTTCTTTACATTTTGGTGCAGCCAGGAGAGGGGGAAACAAAAAAAAAAAAAAAAAAGAAAAAGAAAAAGAAAAATCTCCTTCCGTACACCTGCAAAGAGCACAAGGAGCCGAGTTTCCGCTGAACCCCGAATAGCGGACACAGCACCCCGGGATTAACGTTTCATCATATACAAGAAAATATCCCTGTTTAGCCCTGCCTGAAAGGATCTGTTTGAGGAAGGAACTGTTGCTGAACTGTAGCAACGCCGCACCCTAAAAAGAGACAGTGATTAAAACCGGTATTTTGGGGTGTGTGTGGGGGGGAAACCCGAACAAAACCCCCCCTACGTTCCTGAATAGAGTTTCACCTGCCAAAGCTGGGTGGGCTTCAGCTAGCAGGGGCTGAAAGAGCGACTCCGGAGCTCCTTCCGCGGTCACGTCTGCAGCAGCAGTGAGCCCGCTAGCGTTTTAAATATTCCCGGGGCATCCTAAGCGGGGTGCCAGCCCGGCACGAGGTGGCAGCTGGGCAAAATTTCCTGTAAAATCTGTATACTTGCTGCAGGGTACGAGCCCGAGACGAGCTGCTGAATGCTTCAGCCCATGAAGCCCGAGCGTGAGCTTAGGAAAAAAGGCTTCCATAAAATGACATGTCGGACTGCCGCTCACCGTTTCAGACGTGGGCAGCTCTTACTACAGATCTTCCTCTGGGATCGCTGCAAGTCCCTGTGACCTTGGGGCACAGATTGTAACAATAAATATAGATTTCCCTCTCCCTGGCAGGAACCTGTCTTGACCCTCGTCAAATAAAATATGCACGGACACTCTGGCTATAAAGAGGTTTTGGTTTGTTCTTTGAATATTCTAGCATGACATCATCGCTTTGTATTTTCCTCCCAGTGGAAATCACTGCAAAAAGCATTCGTAAGATAAAGCAGAAGAGGTTTCAACGTTACACTTTCCCATCCCCAAGATTCCTCCTCCCACACCAGCAAATCTCATTAATGAGGAAGCAGCCACGAGCTTTTTGTTGTCGCTCCCTCGCTGCACTGATCAATAACCCTGTAACAAAACCTCTCACCGGCAACATTATTTCGGTGGGCTGTGAATTGTTCTTCTTTCCACAATTTGTTAACGGCTTTCTCACAGAAGATTAGAATGCCAAATCATTTATCTGGCACGCCGTTACCACGGCTTATCCACTTCTTCCTTATTCATGGCTCATTACGCTGCGCGACTGGATTCCCATTCAGCGTAGCTGGAAAATCCTTTTCCAGAGGGAAAAGCCAATTTCATGAAGGGCGTTTGCACAACATCGCCTCTCTGCCTAGAATAATATTATGGTTGCATTCCTAATTGGTTTAACTTCTAGGCATCAAACTACATTTCCTGCGCAGCAGGCTGCCTAGCACATAAATCCATTTTCACGTTCATTCCCCCGGCAGCAGGGTGCGTTATTAAACCTCACCCCCTGCCAAGAAGAGCAGCATCAACCCTGTAATCTCGGTCTGGCCTTCACGCTGCCAGGCCGAGCTCGACTCACCTCTTCCAAACGCACCCAGGTCGCCTCCCGCTTTTGCCGAGCTGCAGTCGCTAAACTGGGAAGCGAGAGATTCAAAATCCTCTTCTCCCGATTTTATCTTCTGGATGTAGCCTGTAAATACAGGGAGTAATTCCATCAGGAGAAGGAAAAAACGGAGAAAGAAAGGGGAAAAAAAAAAAAAAAACAAAAAAAAAAAAAAGAAACCCGCACCCCACCCAAAACCCCCACCCGGAGCATGACATCCCACAGCAAGAAGGGCACAAGCGGCCACGTGCGCACGCCACGTACACGAAGCGAGGTTTTCAAACCTCCTGAACGAAGACAGAGCCAGAACTAAACTTTCGTTAACACCCCAAAAGCACTTGGTCGCAGGTTTTTGTTTCGTTTGGTTTTTTTTTCCAAGCACGTTTCCAGCTTTGCACCGTGGCCCATTTCTATTTAAGCTTCTATTAAATAAAAAAAAAAAAAGGCGATTCCGCCTACTACCACCCCTGAATCACGGGAATTTATTATAGGGCTTCAAAACAGACGAGCGTTTGATTTCAGAAGGGCTCACCTCGGTAGAAGAACGAGCATGAAGAATCCCCGAGGAGTGAATTAAATTTGTCAAGACAGCTTTTTAAAAGGTCAGTTAAGAAATATTCGTAGTCTTAACCGAGAGCTCTGCCTCACCGTTCTGAACCTTTCTGGACCAGCGGAAACCCCCCTGCTAGCTCATAACAAGAAAACCTAGGAGCTAGATCATATTTTCCAGTCAACGGCTTGATAACGTGATTGGGGAGCCGCTAATTACAGATACTGACTGCTCTCGGAGGTGAGCGAAGCACAAAGCGCCACCGACACGTCCCTTAACACCGCGCGAGGCAGATTTTCACGGATTCTCGAGACGGCAAGAAAATCCTGCCTAGCTTCACGCAACTCGACCAGCTTCAGCTCCTTCGTTAAAAGGAGCGTCACCGCTAATCAAAATCCCAAGCCGCCGCTGGTCCGACTCGCAGCCACCCCCCACCAAAACGCAGTTTAGTACCGGCTGCAAGAAATGTTTCTGCGCGAGGACAGTCGCGCAAGCCGGACTCGAAAGCCTGCGAACAGCAGCCGTATCTGCCGTAGGTCGGGCTGCCAGTTAACCCTCCACCTTCCCAAAGCAGCCTGCTCCTGCCAGAGGGGCTTGCCTTCCGCGCCTTGGACCGCAAGTGATAAATTAAGACTAAGTGACGTTGCAAAAATCATTCATCCGCGTATCTGGGAGCATCTCCCAAGGGGAAGCCACCCGCGCGTGCCCCGAAGAGCAGAGGAACAGCCCCAAACCAGCGCTCCAGCTTCCAGCCCAAAGCAACTCTCCGTACCAGGTGAAATCCAGCTAAACTTATCTCTCACTGGAGATTAAATCTAGGATTGAATCCCTCCTTCCAGAAACCTCCCCTCAGCTTTTGAAAGAATCGGCAAAGCCTGACTGCCTTCCATTTCAGACCTAAGCAGTCTTCCACCTTCAAAAAGAAATACCGAGAAGCAGCTGATTTTCTTTAACAGAGAAATTGAGAGAAAAGAAATGTCCTTCTACCCCCTCGAAGCTATTAAGTCTCCTGGTTTCGATAACCCAACTTTCTATTTCGGGTCACTCCCATGGAAGCCCTGCAGCCTGCACGTATAGAGTCTGCACTTTGCAAGATAAACCTCTAAAAAAAAAAGAAAAAAGGGAAAAAAAAAAATTGGGCCGGGCATCGTTTATTCCAACCGCAGGCAGTGGAAGATCCCTACCTGAAAAAGGGTCACGCGTGCAATTCAAGAGCATTATTATTCGGAGGGATGCTCTCACAAAAGGAAGAGGGCGGTTTCTGATCCAAAAGGACGAGGGAATAAGTATTTTCCAGCTCATTTTAATGCTATACACTTGTATAGACCTGAGGAAATACCTGTGAGGCCTGGGGGCAGGTAAAAAAAAAGAAAATAATTCCTTAATGAGAGAACGGAGGCTGCCTCTCAGGAGCTGAGGTATCCAGCAGCAACTGAAAAAGCAGGCTATCGATTTTTGAGGGGACCCCTTTATTGCAGTTTAATGCTTGCAAGACCGAAACGAAGGGATTTTAAGTCTTCAAATTAGTCTTCTAGTCTACAGCCCATTTTTCCTCCCCAATTCAAGTCGCCTCTCTAAACCAGCTGCCGCTAGCCTAAACCTTTGGAATTCAGCAAGGTGTTCGGACAGCCAGGTTTGCTTTTCCGGATGGACAGGCCAGGAGGAAGAGCTACCGAAAAAATCGGAATAGGAGATTGATAATCTCTTGTTTTAGAATTTCTGTTGGTTTTTTTTTTTTTTTTTAAACAGGTGCCCCGAATATAATTCAAAAGCCACAGAAAGTTACCTTAATTCCTAAAGCGCATAACCTGCTTTAACAGAAGACACCAGCGCCGGCGTCGGCACCTCAGTGAGGTTATACACATTTATCCTACCTGCTGCTTAGAGCGCACAGGTACAGGCGGAGAAAGTCTAACGTGAAAGTCGGAAACTCCCTAAAACTTAAGACGAGAGCTATTTATCCCGCGTTAAAAAGAGAAAAAGGATTATTTGTCTGGGTGGAAGACAGTTCACAGCATTCATACGTTTTAGGAAAGAAACCGATACTGGATCATCCTGTTAAACTAAGCCGCCGGAGCACGAACAGCCTACTTGCTGACAAAACCGAGTTTATCCTAAAAATACGTGTTTGCACCACCAGAAATACGTATCTAATTGCATACAGCCGCCAGTCCCCAGCAAGTGCCCGCCGCGCATCACACCCAGAAGCGTCAGGGATCGCAGCTTTAAGATACGGTGTTATATGAGCTTTAAGATACTGATGTTAAAGTAATAAAGCATCCAAATCAAGGATCCAAATCAAGGATCCGAGCGTTTACATTTCGATCCCAAACTGCCCGCCCTGGTCGCATCAGCAGGTTCCGAGGGGTAAAAGAGGGTTTCCCAAGCTTGTGGAGAAAACCAGTCAACTACACATTGAAACAGAATTTAATTAATAAAACCTCCCGATTTTACGCTAGCGACCAGCCTGAGAGCAAAACCTGCCTGTCAGCCAGGTGAGGGTTTTCCTGGATAAAACTTAAGGCTTTTTTTAAAGCTAAAGTAGTTGTTTCAAGCCACCTCTACCAGAACAAGACACCTGCACCTCGTGCCTAAACTTTGGCTCTGCGAAGCGGGATTAATGAGCCTTTCCCTCAGATGATCTCAGCCGTCTAGAACAAATTATGCAGATTAGGTACTGCCCAGGTTTTAATAAACTACCCCTAAAAATCTCCAGGCGCGAGTGAAATTGAATAGCGGGAGAGTAGCGCAAAGAGAGCAAGATGAGGAATGGCAACGGATTGTGCCGAAATGGGGACTACTGGGGGAAGAGCAGCTTTCGGAGACTCGACTTCGGGGTGAACCCCAGCTGATTCTGCAACAAGAAACAGGGGTAAGCTAACGAAACACGCAAATAACGAGCTGGAGGGTGGGGAAGCGCCGTCAGCAGAAAGACGGATCAGAATATTAAATGTGACCTGAATGACCAAGCAAGATCCAACGACACCAAGCGAACTCGCACACGTTATTTAAAAAAAAAAAACCGCAACAACCACCAAAATCTGCTGCGTGCAGAGAGCTCGATCGGAAAGAGGACGACGTAAGCGCGGAATTACAAATAACTCCGAAACAGGCAGCACGGCTTTAAAAACGAGAAACACGGCACTGAATCCTCAGCAGAGAGAAGGGCAGTAGTAAATGCCACAGTAGAAGGCGCTGCCGAGAGCTAATCTGGAATATTGCACACCACGATGAACCCACGCTCACGAAAGATTAATTGAAACCGAAGTGCAAAGGAGGGCTAAGAGTAGAGACAGCAGAGGGGATGACCTACATTACCAGAAACTAAAAGCCCGGTTGGCTCAGCGTGCAAAAACAGGCTGGTAAAAAGCAGGGCTCTCTAAATCCACTGAGGGGTCAGCATCAGGGAGAAACTAAATTTAATTAAGCAATTAAACAACACTAATGCAAGAAACACCGGCGAGAAACTGATCATAAGCAGTTTTTAGCTGGAAACCGGGTTTCTACACATCAGAGCAAAGACGCTCTGGAATAACCTTCACAGCAAATTCAGCCAGAACCCAAACGGCCTCTTAAACGGCGCTTGAGGGGACCAAGAGGTGTCGCTGCCTTTAATATCAGGGTCAGGCTCCAATCTGAGATTTCTTTCTAGTCCCACATTCCCTACGACGTTATCACCTATCAGAAAAGCACCCGGTGAGCCAACTCCTCCAACTCCTGCCGTAACGCAACGGGAGAGCTAACCTACCTTTAATTCTCCACTGCAACTTTCTTAACGGATTAAAAATTATTCACGGACGACGCACCCCTCCAGCTCGCTCGACCCTCTCCTCCCTTATTATCGGAGAAGGGCCGTCAAATGGAATATTTGACATCAGTCAAGTTCCCCTACCGAAAACATTTCTCTCTAGTATCGTCCCCTCTCCCGTGGGAACAAAGAGCTCCCTGATCAAATTTCCTTCTCAGATTTTTGCTGCATGAAGCATTAACACCAGAGCTGGATTCGGAGGGAGGCCTCAGACGCGACCCATGACCAAACAAAACGTGAAAACGTGTGGTACTGTGCCCGTCAAACAAATTCCTCCCCAGAGACCTACTTAGGCAGTCCTACGCGATAATTACATTCGCCAGGTACAGTACACCCGTTCAGAGAAGTTCATTGACGCCTGACTGTCAGGAGCCGTAGCGGAGCTAAGCCGTGCCTCCTCCCAGGAAGTTCCAGCTGTTCTAGGAACTTAACTTACAGTCATTTTCAAGAAGCCACCATGAAATAATTAATCATAAGCTGATGTTCCCCATGACCTTCCCAGGAATAGCGTTTATCGGGATCAAACGTGGACAGAAAAGTGGTTAGGGGTTGGTGGTTTTTTTTTTTTTGACAACGGTATTCCCATCGTAGGAATTAATTCCCTAATGGCCTTTACGGAGAACACAAGCAGGGCATTTACACGAAGTAAGTTTTAATCACGCCTCTTTCCTCTTCAGGCACCACAGAGAGATTACGAAACACGGGAGTTATCTGAGAGCGCGAAGGCTCTGAAGCTGTCAAGCTTCATCTCACTCTTTCGAGCTACGGAAAGTTTAAGCTGTTTCTTTCCGTCACCTTACCAGGTAGCAAAGAACTGCGGCATCCCAAAGAAAAGCACCCCAACAAAGTAAGAATGGTGACAATCGTTGAGTCCAAATAATGTTATTCAGGCTTCTACAGATAACCAGTTTACAGAACACCTACGTATCAAAAAGCCTACCCGGTCACAAGCTCCTGAAATACCTCTTTAGAGATAATAAGACGACTCTCCCTTCTAAAAACGTACGTGATTCCCTCCTACAAAGATCCAAGTTCGCCAGTGCCTGCTTAAAACACGCCAGCATCGTGCCTCATTTAACCTCTGACCTGCAGAAAGCTCCGCGCTGGCCTTTTGATGACCACCACTCCGAGAGATGGGTCTACCACAGTTTTATTCTTTAAAAAAAAAAAAAAAAAAAAGAAAGGAAAGAAAGAGGAGAGAGAGACAGACAGAATTTGCAGCTCGGCTGAAATATTTCAATCTATTTATCTTTACACCAGTCTCGACTCCCTTGGCACGGATCTCCGCACTAGGCGTGCATCCCGCTTTATCGCCCCCGGTCACACTTTCTCAGCCGCCCTAACCCGAAGGAGACAATTCCCCAAGAAAACTCCCATCTGCGTTAATTTAACCTCCCCTTCCAAAAGGCGGTGAGCAGATACCACCTGCTGGTCGCCGCCTCGGTGCTTCAAGTTATTCAGCAAAGATATTTCCCCTCCCAGGGCTTCCAAACAAGAAAGCCCTCAAGTTTATCGTTGGTTAGGATCAAGGCAATAGCCAAAACACCCTCCCTATCTTCCCTCCCTCGTTGCTGAAGCCGTAAAAGATACGAGAGTCCCAGTACCGCGGTACGTAGCTGCGCGCCCGCAGCGCGTCGGCTAGCCTTTGCAACCTCACTGCCAGAAAAGACAAAGCTGCCCACGGGCCTCAGTTTCACCACCGGTTAATCAGCGGGACTGACGTAAACCTCACCCCAAGCCCCCAGATGCCTTATCCTAAGAGGTCAGAGCCAGTAGTAACAGCTGGACCTTGAGCTTGCTTCCGTACGATCAAAAAAAAACCTCGATGCTGAAGAAACGCGACATCAATTCGATTCTACCGCCAGAGCTGCAAGGGGGGGGGGGGAGGAAAAAAAAATATCTAGGCTGCAAAGATTACCACCGCCTACTGCGGAAGGCACGCAGCGCCCTCGCTCCCAGACCAGATCACAAGCCAGAACACTCGGGGAAAAACCCGAGCCGATCAGGTCATCCGTACAGCCTCGTGCGAGGTCGATTGCCTCCGACAAGCAACTTGATCTCAAGCAGAGGTTAATTAGAACTTACTCTAAGTTGCTATTAGGGCAAGGAGTCAAGTGACATTAAATAAAAAGAAATGTTTAAAGAACATTTGTTTTAGCTTTAAATAATTTTATTTTTAATATAAAAATACACATTTACAAAGAAAATACAAACAAACCTCTGAAATAACATTACAAAAAAAAAACACAAAGGGGAAGACACACGGGCTGGGACCTATCTTTACGTCATTTAATCATACAGCAAAATTGTTCCTCCAAGCGGCTGGGCCACACGAAAGTCCACGTTCAAACCACTTGGCTTAAAAAAAAACCTTTGCTTTAGGAAGTTCACGACACACTGAACCACTCATCTCGGGGTCCAATTCTAGCCTTAAAATGACTTTTCCCCTTCAACAGCATCATATTCTCTCTCTCTCTCCTGCATTTACTTGCCATTTATAAGCTCCAGTGCCTCATCTTTGGTCCGTGTGATCTTTTCCTGCCTCCACGACGAGGGTCTTCTGGACTGGTTGTGTTTCACCAAGAGATGCGAACATCGCACTTTGCTAGGCTCCCCTTGGCCGTTCTTCCCGCTGCCGCTGGGCCGTTCCCACTGGCTGGCATTTGTGATGTGGTTGAAGTAATAAACACGGCCTGCGGACAGAGAGAGGGGGCTGGGGTTAAGAAAAAAGAAAAAAGCTCCCGGCAGACCCCGAGAATCAGCTTCTTGACCCCAAGAATCAGCTTCTTGACCCCAAGAATCAGCTTCTTGACCCCAAGAATCAGCTGCTTGACCCCGAAGGCACGGAAGACTAGATTTCTGTGAGTGCTCGGCCACATCCACGCGATCAGCTGAAACACACGAGGTAGGAAACAAGACTTTACAACTCCACATAATTTCCTACGCAAGCGTTTCCGTCGGGAAGCGCCCTTAGGCAAAGCAACAGCCCCCCCCCCCCCCCCGCAGGAGCAGGCTCCAGCTGCCTTTCCAATTCACCACGCTCGCACACATCAGCGACAAAACGCCCACTGACACAGTCGGAAACCATAAACACCCCCAGGCAACACCCTGCCGCTGCCGAGAAGGCGGACGGTGCCGGGTTTCTGGCCCGGGGATAAGACCGTGTTTCACTCCAGCCCTATTTACAAGGGTAAAACAGCGCAACGCCTCTCTGTTAAGCACATCCCGCAGCAAACGCGGTGAGTTACTGTTAGCAAAGATCACACCTTT
This sequence comes from Aptenodytes patagonicus, assembly GCF_965638725.1. NCBI lineage: Eukaryota > Metazoa > Chordata > Aves > Sphenisciformes > Spheniscidae > Aptenodytes > Aptenodytes patagonicus. The sequence goes on along the minus strand of NC_134978.1, from coordinate 640,752 downwards.
GCATTGCACAGACCTCTCTTTCCGAAAATCGCCTTTTTTTCCTACCAGAAAATGAGACCTTCCTGCACAAGAGATCCGTGGTTTCCCCAGCTAGCAGAAAACGAAGCTCCTGCGAAGTCACCTCTCGACACATTCAGCATCAAAGCCAGGCAATTCTGCTGCTCAAAGGCCTTCCAGTGCTCAAAGCCACGCGTGCCTTTACCTGCGGTAACTCACAGCCTCGACCGAGGCGGTTTCTGCTTTCTTCTAGCGCATCACTCATCCCAAAGCTCTCCACTGACGCTAGAAGCGGACTAGACTCGAGAAAAAAGCCAAGCAAACCAAGGTGAGGGATTGCAACAGCAGAGCTGGGCGGCGGGAAGGTACGACCTAGCAGCAAAGGGCCCAAGTTCCCGGCTGCAATCCCAACCAACAGCCTAGGCCTGCTAACTCCAGCCAGCCACGGAGTTCCCTCCCTCCAGGACGCTTCAACCCCGGTAGTTCTGGCAAAGAAGGGTTCAGAGGGGCCCCTCTTCCCTCTCAGCCTCCCCGGCCTCACGGTCCCCACCTCAACCAAACGAGCAGAGCAGCCAAGCTGACGGACACGACCTCCTCGGAACTGCTTCTGAGCCGCCAAGCGCGGAAAGCTCTCGCCGCAAAGGACGGAACCCTGCTGAAAGCACCGTCCCGACCCACAGCTTCCCCCCCCCCGAGCCGCCGCAGCCCCACCGAGGGCAAAGCGTCCTGCCGCGCTCTGCCCCGGCCTTTTACGAAGAGGCTCCTCGCGGCTCTGCCCCGCTTCCCCCCCACCGGTTACCCCCAGAAGGAGCAAACCCCCCCACCCCCCCGGCGCCACAGACCCAGGCATCGCTCCCCCGACAGACGACGGTCCCAGGAGCCGCTTCGCCCGTCGCCCCCGCCCAGGGGCACGGCAGCCCCGGAGCCAGGAGCCCCGCAGACCCCCGCCCGGGCTCTCAGGCCCGCCCCAAGCCCAGCTCTCCACACCCCGCCGCCCCCCAGGCCCCGGGCCCCGCTCACAGCCCCTCAGACCCCGCCGAGGCCCAGGCCGGACCCGCCGGGCCACACCTCCGCCGGGGCCCAGGTCGGGCCCCCGATGGCCCGAGAGGCCCGTGTCCGCCGCCCCGGGAGCGGGCGCGCCCCCCCAGCCCCTCGGCTCCCGTCGCCGCCGCCGCCCGTACCGGAGCTGCGGCTCATGCGCTTCTCCCAGCCCGCGGGCAGCTTCTCCTCCTCCGCCATCTTCCCTCGGCTGCGCCTCCCGCACCGCCCGCGCCCGGCCCGGCCCCATTGGCGCGGGGAGGGGCGGGGTGATCCCGCCCCCTCCCTGCTCCCATTGGCCCGAGGGAAGGCAGCGCCCAACCTCCCCCCGCTGCCATTGGCGGAAGCGTCCGCCCTTCTGGCGCTGATCGGCTTGCCGGCGGGAGGCCGCATTGAGCCCGGAAGCGGTTCCGGGCACGTGACGCAGGAACGGACAGTGGCCGCGGGTGGACAAAAGAAGTAAGAGCGCGTCGAGAAACGGCAACGCGCCGCCCCGCCGCTCCCGGTGCCCCGTCCCCGCCGCCCCCCCCCCCCGGAACCACCCAGCAACGAGAGAGTCGAGAGACACGTTTATTATAAACCACTTAAACGCTCCGGGGCAGCTACAGCGGGTTTAAGAGCCTCAACGTGGCTCCAGCTCGCCCATACCGGGGGCTGCGGGGGGGGGGGGAGGGTGTAACGGGGCTCGGGGGGGGGTGTGAGACCGGGGGGAACCGGGAGGGGATGGCAGCCGCTACTGGTAGTAGAGCTCCAGGTTCATGCCATCGTGGATCTCATCTGGAAGACGGAGTTAAGGAGAAGGGCGGAGACCGACGGGACTTGAAGCGGGGGGGGGGGGGGGGGGGGGAAGCTGCGGACACCCCCCCCGCCCCCCCCGCCGCCGTTAACACCGTAAAACACCGGCTCGGAGAAGGATACAGTCGCCCAGCGTGACGTGATCCTTGAAGATGGTGTACCTGTGGGGATGGAAAACACAGCTATCGGGTGGCCGGTACCGTCTCCACCTCCCCGGGATGGCGGGGGGGGGGGGGGCCCGACGGCCCCTCCGGGGCCGTCGGGCCCCCCCCCCCCCCGCCATCCCGGGGCACCGGCCGCTTCTACCCCCCCCCCCCCCCCCCCCGGCCCCACTCACCATTTCTTGAGCACGATTTTATCCCAGCGGGTCCCGGTCTGGGCCGCGATCAACTTCTTCAGGTCGCGGATGGAATCCTCCGTGCTGGCGGGGCCGTTAAGGAAAAACGGGGGGAACCGGGAGGAGGAGCCGCCCCCCCCCCCGCCGCCCGCCCCCAGTCCCGGTTCCCGGGGATACTTGCATTTCACCCGCACCTTCTTGCCCAGGCGATCGTTGCAGACGACTTCGATCATCGTTGCTGAGGGATGACGAGAGGGGTTAGCGGCGGCGGCGGCACACCGGAGGGTTAACGGGGAGGAGCGATGAGGCACCGGGAGGGGGGGGGGGGGGAAGAGGCACCGGGAGAGGGGTTGTCGGTAAGGAAGGGGGTTAAACAGGGAGGTCCTGACCCCACCAGAGCCCCCCCCCCCCCCCCCCGAACCCTCCCGGTACCCACCGAGCTCTGCGTCACTCCGCCGCAGCCGTTACCGCGCCGGAACCGGAAGCTACCGGGGAGCCGGGCCGGAAGCGGAAGTGACGCGAGGCGCAACGCCCGCCTCGTCGTCGTGAAGCGGCCAAGATGGCGGAGGCGGCGGGTTCGGAGTTGCCGGTGCTGCCCGATTCGGTGCTGCTGCAGGTCCTGGCGCTGCTGCCGCTGCGGGACCGGCTGCGGGCGGCCAGGTGGGACCCCCCCCCCCCGCTCCCCTCCCCTCCCCTCCCCGCCGCCCCCGACCGGCACCGGGCCCCTCCCGGCCCCCGGCGCTGACGGCCTCCCGCCTCTCCGCAGGGTCTGCCGGCGGTGGCGGCGGCTGGCGTTGGACCGGACGGTCTGGAGACACGTGGATCTGAGCCCGCACCGGGTACGGGCCGCCCGACCCCCTTCCCGGACCGGGAGGCGGGGGTGGGAATCGCTCCACCGCGGGGAGGGGGCTGAGATGGCGGGGGGGGGGGGGGGGGAGGGAATCACCCCACCGCGGGGAGGGGGCTGAGATTTGGGGGGGGTCACCCCACCGCAGGGAGGGGGCTGAGATTTGGGGGGGGGGTCACCCCACCGCGGGGAGGGGGTTGAGATGGGGGGGGGGTGTCACCCCACCGCGGGGAGGGGGCTGAGACTGGGGGGGGGGGGGGGTCACCCCACCTCGGGGAGGGGGCTGAGATGGGGGGGGGGTCACCCCACCTCGGGGAGGGGGCTGAGATTGGGGGGGGGGGGGGTAGGGAATCACCCCACCACGGGGAGGGAGCTGAGATTCGGGGGGGTGTCACCCCACTGCGGGGAGAGGGCTGAGAGCGAGGGGGGGGTGTCACCCCACCACAGGGAGGGGGCTGAGATTTGGGGGGGAGGGTCACCCCACCGTGGGGAGGGGGCTGAGATTGGGGGGGGGGAATCACCCCACCGCGGGGAGGGGGTTGAGATGGGGGGGGGGTGTCACCCCACCGCGGGGAGGGGGCTGAGTCACCCCACTGCAGGGAGGGGGCTGAGATTTGGGGGGGGGTCACCCCACTGCAGGGAGGGGGCTGAGATTTGGGGGGGGGGGGTCACCCCACTGCAGGGAGGGGGCTGAGATTGGGGGGGGGGTCCACCCCACCGTGAGGACGGGGTTGAGATTGGGGGGGAGGGGGCAGATCACCCCACCGCGGGCAGCGGGGGTCTGTCCCCCCCCGCCCACCCCCTGGGAAGGAGCCGTTTCCTTCCTCCCCCCCAGCTCAGCTCCCGCATCCTGTGGCACCTGGTGCGGCGGCACCTCCGCGACAGCCTGCAGACGCTGCGGGTGCGGGGCACGCTCTCCTGCGGCGGCAAACAGCGGCTCCTCTCCCCGGCGCTGCTGGCCGCCCTCAAGAACCGGTGCCCCCAGCTCCGCCGCCTGTGCCTGGCCGAGACGGACCTCCGCCCCGTCCCCTACGAGAGCATCCCCCCTTCCCTCCAGGCGCTGGAGCTGAGTCGCTGCGAAATCCCCGCCGCCTGGTTCTGCGGCTCCGCCGCCAGGGCCCTGCCCCGGCTGCAGTGCCTCGTTGTCGGCAACGTCCCTGCCTTTTCCGATCACCACCTCCTGAACATCTCCTCCCAGAGCCGCCTGAAGACGCTGAGCCTTTCGGGCACCTACCGCGTCACAGATCAGGGGATTCAGAGGGCGGCTCCGCACCTGGAGGAGCTGGAGCGCCTGGTCCTGCGCCGCTGCGGCGGCGTCGGCGACTCCGCCATGGACTTCGTCGGGCGCCACATGAAACGTCTCCGGTTCCTGGAGATCAGCGACGCTTACTCCCTGACGAAGGCGGGCCTGGCTCGCTTAGCAGCCCTGCGGTGCCTGGAGACGCTCTGCCTTGACCTCTGCGACAAGATTTCCCCCGGCGCCGTTACTGCTTTGTGCCAAGCGCTGCCCCAGCTGAGGAACCTCAAATTAGGCGGGGCTGGCTTTGAAGACGAAGCAATCGATAAGATCCAGGCGAGTTTGCCCCACTGCAGTTTTTCACGTACTCCTTGACGCGCGGCCTGAAGCGGCGGGGCTTTTGTCGTTCGGTCCCGCGCCTCAAGTGCTCCTTTTTTTTTTTTTTTTTTTTCGGGGTACGGTCTCTTCTCCTGGGAGCTGCTGTACGTATTTTTGGGACAGGATTTTCGTTGGGGCTAAACCAGCCAGAGCGTCGTGTAAAACGGTTTTGGCGGGAGCTTGCTTTTGCTACGATCCCCCCCCCCCCCCCCCCCCTTTTCCCTGGAACAGGGGAGCCGGGGAGCGCCCAAGCCTTTGGGAAGCCCGTTGTTGAGCTGACCAAAGGCCGGCTGAGGTTACGAGTTTCAACCCTCTGCCTGCTCCTCTTCCCCCGCCGCTAGACGTCGGGCAGCGGTTGAACGAGCGCGGAATTCGAGGAGCGAAGTGGGGCGCCCTCCTGCCGCTGGAAAACAAACAAAAGAGAGATCCGGCAGCCCAAACCCCAGACTGCCAGTTAATACCTAACTCCGATTGCTCAACCCCCCCTGCACGTACGCTCCAAACTCCGCCAGGGAAGAAACACCTCAGCGACACGTGCCAGAGCCGCTCTTTTCTTGGAAGAGCTCGGGCGATCCGCCCGGACAGCGAGCGTTTTCAGTCCAGGGTGTCGTCTTCCTTCTACTTTCCTCCAGACTCGGTTCTTCCAGGTTACCCTTCGGAAAGGTTTTGGTCGCGGGGCTTCCTGACCGCCTGGTCCCGAGAGCCGCGCCTCCCATTCGCGCGGCCAACAGGCCGGTGCGGGCTCTCGGGCATCGCCGGGGGCTGCCGTTACCTCTGGGTTTTGCTGGGCCGTGCAGCGGAAGCAGCCGCCTTTCCTTGTCACTTTTTAATCATCCGCGTTCTCCTCCTCCTCCTCCTCCCTGCAATGTCGTAACGCCAGATAACCGACACCGAGCGCTGCGCCGTTGCTGTTCTGTTGGGTCAGCTGAGGGTGTTTTTAAATCCAATACTGTATTTATTAAATAAAAATGCTTTTGATTTATGTTTTCTCACGCCACAGTGTTTTAACTGAGCTAACGTCTCTGTTAAAATAAAGAAGTCGGGCAGCTTTTGCCACCCGGCGGCGTCCTCGGGTGTTAACAGCTGAAGACCTGCTGTCCTGGGATGAAGGTAACAAGCGGGGACATGGAGTCAGCGATGGCGTTAGCCAGGCCGCGGTGATCCAGAGCTTGGCCCAGGAATCCCTCGGGGAGACCCATCCATTTGTCTCCCGATTTAGCCAACCCTTCAGTCCCGGCAGAGCTTTTCCCCTTACGGCAGGGAGACACGTGGGATTCCAAAGAGCTCGGACGAACGCCCGAGTCCTGGATCCTCCTGACGCCCCCCGTCCCCTCCCCGAGGGGGTCTCCCACGCTGTTCGCCTCCCCCCCCCGATCCGGACCGGGAGAGACGTGAACTGACGTTTCCCACAGAACGTCGGTCGCTCTTTTTTTTTTCCCCTGCCCCCCTGCCCCCTCCTTGGGAGCTGGGGGAGACAAGAGCGGTCTCCGAGGAAGCGCAGCGGAAGGATTAACGTCTCGGCTGAGCCTTTTCCGGGCTCCGCCTCGAGATCCGGCTGTTTTCACCCCAGGCACCCCCTGCCCTCCGTTCAGCTTATGCAATAAAGCCGTTCGGTTTCAGACAGACCCGGGTGGCAGTGACCGACCGTGTCGTCCCCCCCCCAGCCCCGTGACGAAATCCTCGTTGCCGTGCATCTCGTTTAACAGCCGGTCTTTGTGCCCTGGCCTCCTTTCCCTTCCTAGACACGATCTCGGTGTAGCTTTGGGGCAAATAAACAACGGCAGAGCGCCCCAGCTCTGCTTTGGAAAGCATCCCAAGGCTGCCGGCTTAATAACCGCCGCTACGCGTTTATCACAGGCCCGGAGATGTACGCTGGAGTAATTAGCGTTATTAAAACTTCAAGCCCTATCTGTCACAGCGCTCTCCGGGCTCGCAGAGCCAAGGTAAAAACGGCAAAAGGGAAAATTAAAACCCGTAAAAATCCGTCAGTCAGTCAAGGCGCAGCTCGATGCGGCGAGAACCTAAATGCTCTCTCAATGTTTGCAGTGGGATGTTTGCGAGCCTGACGGCACAGCGCTCCCAACAACGTAATTTCATACCCGGCAGTCCCAACTCGCCAGTTTTCCAGCAGCGCTGCAGAGCGCATAATTGCCGCACGTGGAATAGCGCGCGGAACAGCAATCACAAGTTTACACGGCGCAAAGCGGGCTTTACGGGTTTGGAAGCGGGAGGGGAGCTGTAAACGTCGGCCGACCACGGGCAAATTATAGGAATAAGGGACTGAAAGGGTCTTCTTGAATGATCAGTTCTGCTTCTGCCCCGGTAGAACAGCAGCTCGCCCTCCTCACACATCTGCTGAAGCTCTTGGAGGGCTGTTCCAGACCCTCGTTGCTTCTAATTTCCAAATTCGGGGCGTTTCTACTCTGTTTACCTCCATTTCGTCTTTTGCCAACCTTTAACTTGAACGGTTCTTCCCCCCCCCGCCCCGCCTTAGAGCTGCCTACCGCACATCAGGATGACATCAAAGCCCAACTTCTTTTAAAAATACGGAACAAAAGGCTTAAAAGAGAGCCAGCTAACCCCCCCTCCTCGGCGAAGCCGGGGCACGAAACAGCTCTCGGAGTCTTGTCGGGGCTGAGAGGAGCAAGGGTCCGCAGCCACCAGAGTGAAAACAAAACTCCGAGAGGCCCTAAACTTTCTGGGGCATCAAGTACTGCGGGGAGCGACCCCGCATCAGCAAGCCGCCCCTACGCCTCCGCCAGACGCAGATTTCCACGGCACGTTCGTACGGGTGCTTTGTCAGACCCGGAGCCGTTTTTGTTTCCTTGGGCGAGCGCGTCTGTTGGGGCGCCGCTTGTGCCTTCAGCTTCGGTTTCCGAACCGAAGACCATTTCTTATTTTCCGGACCCGCTCGTTTCCACGCTTGGAGGAAACACCTTCAGAAATTCCAGAATTTGCCCCTTTTTTAAGCCAAAGGGATGGGGAAGAGTTACAAGCAGAAAGGGCACCCGGCCTGGCTGGAGGGGGGGGGGGGTGGGGAAAAACACCCCACAAACCTCCAGAAAGATGAATTATTGGAAGTGGACACAATCCAAGCTGCTATTTTGAGAGGACAAACCAATAGGACAGAGCCTGAAAAACTGCTGGTTAAATTATAACCTTTGGACTGGACATCCCTAGGGGTACTGCGAGTTCTCTCTTCCAGAGATCCCGGTGAAAAAGCTTCTGCTTCCTTGGTCCCGAGTAAGGTCTCCCCGGCCAGAGCTTACCAGGATGGACGAGGAACATCTTCACGATGACCTGCACGTTTTTAAAGGTAAACTTCAGCCGCGCCAGCCCTCCAACCCACCGCCTCGAGCGGACGGGCAGGAGCGAAGAGGGTGACGAGACCGTGTCTTGGACCGTGGTCTATTCTCCACCAACACGCTCGGTTTCTGAGGGAGAGGAAGGTCCAGCGCTCTCCTTCCTCCTCTGCTTCGGCAACTCGGCTAACCGGCTCTAACGGGGTTGATTGGGCGGGGTGGGGAACCCCGCGCTGACGAGCTCGTCCCCCGGGGTCGAGGCTCAGGTGGAAGATGAGGGAAAAGGGCCACGGCCGCAGCTGTGGGCTGCCGCGGAGATGAAGGTCCCTCAGTGGTGCGAAGCCGGTGGTGCCCAACCGGCAACACCTGAGAGGGTTCAGCCTTGGAAGTGCCCCGAACCAGAGTAAAATTCAGCTCTTCCCGGAGCCTTCCCGAGCCGAGCTCCCCAAACCGGGTGGCCCGGCACCCTTGCAAACCTCCCCAGGTTGAACCTTGGAACCACCCATGGGTATTTCCAAGGTTCAACCCCTCCGAGAAGGGCACCTGATGCCAGCTAGGGACGGCAAAGAGCCCTCCAGGCGCGGACTGTCGCTTGGGGAACCATTTCCCTTTCGAAAAGGGTTACTAGACAGCCGAGGAGGGCTTAAAAACATGTCGCAGCCCAAAATCCACGGCGTAAGCTTATAATTTCTTTTGATTTTGCTTACGTGGTACCTGAGGTCACCTGCCCTGCCCTGTAGCAAGGCCACGCCAGTGCTAACACGACAACTGTGTGACAGCCTCCGTTTTGGGGCGCTTTCAGCCCCCCCCCAGGTCGGTCTGGACAGGAATTATCATCAAAACGTTGGCTTCTGTAGCAAATAGTTAACTATTCCGGGTTATTTATTAACCCTTCAATAAATGGAACCAGAGGAGCTATGAGAAAATCCCGGTGATCCGAAGGGAATATTTTCACATCTGGTTTTTTGGGTTTGGTTTGTTGTTTTTTTTTTTTTTTCTTTTAAAGACAGAAACTTCTTCCGGCAGAAGCTGAGATCCTTTTTCACGGTATACTTGCTACTGGCCCTCTCCTTCTTGCTGATCATCACCCTGTTCGCTGTGTCGCTCTCCAGAGGTACTGGGACATCTTTGAACTAATTAATTAGGCAGGTAGGACCGAGGGATACACGAGGTCGAAGCGCGGGCTCACGCTCTAGAGGACTCTATAGCTCCCAATTCCACAGGACAGGATGACCAGAGGAGCTCCCGGGCTGTCCCATGTAGTGGCTGCTGACGTCCACGCTACCGTCTCGCTATAAAATCTATATATAAATATATAAAATACTGGCTAATCCAAGCTATAAGCCACTATTTTAAGTTTCCTGGGATTCCTTTGCCCCGTAGGCTGCTGGAAAAGTGCATCCCCAGCAGAATAAAGACGCCGGAACAAACAAGGCTAACAATCTGTAGCCTCGCCGGGGTGAGGTGCTCGCAGGCAACCCTCGGCGCGTGGGTGGCAACACGACCGATAACCCAAGCGTCTCTCCCTCTCCCTCTCTCTCTCTCGAATAGTTTCAGCCATTTCTTCTAAACTCAACGAGGTGCAGCCGGAACGGAAACAGAACTTTTCCGGCAGGGGATTTTCTGTGTAAGTCCTGGCCGCTGCCCAAACCCACCAGCTTTTCTTCCCCTGGGAAGTTTCCCTAAATTGTCCCCAGAGTGTTCCCGCCCCGGATTGCTTCGCTAAGGCCGTGCGGGGCACCCGTCCCCTTCTGGGTTTGCTGCTCTGCCAGCAGCGAGCACGTTTATATTTTAGGAAAAAAAAAACCAAAAACCCACAAATTTTCCTTGTGGTAGAGGCTTTTTCGGGTGCCGGCTGCCGCCTTCGTGGCAATCCAACACAGAGCAAGCTCCGGGGCTGGGCCGCTGCGTCCGTACCAGTTTGGCGCTGGAGCGCTGCTGGAAAACCCTCTTGCTGGGACGAGCCCAGCGAGGACCGGCTCGACTGCCCGCGAGCCCCCTGACTTCCCCCTCGTCCTCCTTTCGCCAGTGTTTCCCTGCGGACCCGGATCCAGGGAATGGGAATACTTCGATGGAAAATGTTACTACTTCTCCCTGACCAGAATGAGCTGGTACAAGGCGAAGGCTCAGTGCGAAGAGATGCACTCGCGGTTGGCTATCATTAACAGCTACGCCAAGCAGGTAAAGACTCCAGCTCCAAGCAGGAAAGCCCAGGCTTGCCCGAATCCTGCCCCAGCCTTCTGCAGAGCACCCCCCTGCCCCCCGGCCCCGGTACCTCCCCGGCTCCCTGCCGCCATCCTGCGCACCCCAACCTCGCTGGGCAGCCGAGGGCTGGTGCTTGTTATCCTTTGCATCAGCCAGCAGAGAGCAGGCAGAACCTGCTCTGCCTGCCCGCTGCCTGCATCCAGGGCTTCTCCTGTACGTGTGCCGGATGCTTGACCACAGCACCGGCACCTATCCTGCCACCTCCACGTTGTAAATCAATAGCCAAGCGCAGAATTGTACCTCTCCGGCTCCTCCGTGGTGCAAACGCGGAGCCGAGATTGCCCCGAGCCTGCCGGCTCGAGGAGCCTTTTCCTGGTGCTTTTCCCTCCTGATCCCTCTCCCCGCTGCAGAATTTTGTCATGTTCAGGACAAGGAATGAGCGTTTTTGGATCGGGCTCACGGACGAGAATTCGGAAGGGGAATGGGAATGGATCGACGGGACCGACTATAAAACCACGTTCACGTGAGTGCCGGCCCGCCCTGCGTTTTCATGCCCGTCACCCCAAAACAGCAGGCAGCTTCCCTGCCCGCACACCCCTGTTTCAGCCAGCAGACTGGGTTTCTTCACCCTGCCCTGGGATGGGCACTCACCGCGAGGTCTAACAGCAGCAGAGGCAAGAATTAGTGTCTAAACCCACCTAAAATCAGACAGGTTTAGCTAGTCCCTGCCCTTCTCCCAGCCCCAGGGAAAGCTGCTCCGCTCAGCTGCCTGCCCCCGCTCCCTCGCTCAGTTTGATCCTCCCTCTGCCCAGATTTTGGAAGGAGGGAGAGCCCAACAACAGCGGCAGCAACGAAGATTGTGCCCACATCTGGGTCTCCGGGAAGTGGAACGACGTCTACTGCACCTATGAGTGCTACTACGTCTGCGAAAAGCCTCTGCCCAACTGAGCAAAGCCACGCGCGGAGGCAACGTCCGATGCTCTGGCACCGCAGGCGTTCCTTTTCGCCTTCTTAATTTATACTAGCCGGGCGCCCGCTCCCCACTCTTCCTCTCCACCGCCCTGTCCTGAGGAAGAGCAGGGATGGATTTTGATGGTCCTAAGCAATATACGCAGGAATCTGCGTCCTCCGTGGGGAGCTCAGCCTCATAAAGGACGATTATTGCTCTGGTTAACGAAGCTTCTCGTGTTTCTAGCCGCGCGCGTGAAGGGGTGGGGGCGAGCTGGGGCTGCAGACGGACGTCGTGCAGGTTCAGCAGCAACGCCGGGGAGCAGGCCGGGGAACAAATGGGACAGAAGATGGGATTTGCTGCCCAACGCAGCATCCCGGGAGCAGGACGGGGGCATCTCCCGCGGTAGCGTCAGGGAGGGGAGGCTGGGATGGACTATAGCAGAGCTGAGCCACGTCCGAGAGGATTCGGCGCCTCCGCCGCGAGCCTCCCCGCTCCTGAAGGGGTTTGGTACTGAGGGCAGCTCTGCCGTCTCTAAGAGCAGCCCCTCTGCCTGCCGGCACCTGCCCGCAGTCGGGGCTGCCCGTACCCACTCCTCCCGGCTCGAGTCCCTGCCACCGAGCAGAGGATCCGAGTCAAGCAGCCGTGGGACACCAGTAAACGCGGTTTCAGAGGTGGAAATGAGGTTTGGTTTTCCTACCGAGGGGGGGGGGGGAACCACCCCCGCCATTTTTGTAACTTCTCCTTTTTTCTTCTTGGCGTTTCAATTTGGATTCCACACGACAAAATTGCCCGGTACTTGTTTGTTATAACGTGAAGCTCGATCATGGTTCAGCTCCGTGTCACTTCGGTCACCGATGGGGGTCCTTGGGCCAGCGGTGGGGGCTCCAGGACCCTGCGGGGTTGGGGCTCCCTCCCACATTTTCCATCCTTCCACAAAAAACCAACCAAACAAAAGCTCATTTTGGGCCAGATTGGGAAACCTCGAGCTGCCGCGCTGGTTTCGGGCAGGACTCCGCTCACCCCGCTCGCCCCCATGTGAAGAGCCACGGGTGGCAGCCGGCCCTCGCACGGCGGCAGCGGGTGTGCGTGCACGTGCGTGTGCGCACCGCGAGGTGTGCGCGCGATACGCGCGGGTGTGCCCAGGCGGGTGTGCACGCTGCGAGGCGGGAGTGCGCGCTGCAGGGAGCGGGTGTGCGCACGTGCGTGCGTGCACGCTGCGAGGTGCGTGTGTGCGCTGCAGGGAGCGGTTGTGCACATGCGTGTGCATGCACGCTGCGAGGTGTGTGTGTGCTGCAGGGAGCTGGTGTTCACACATGTGTGCGTGCACGCTGCAAGGTGCGTGTGTGTGCTGCAGGGAGCGGGTGTGTGCACGTGCGTGCGTGCACGCTGCGAGGTGTGTGTGTGCTGCAAGGAGCTGGTGTTCACACACGTGTGCATGCACGCTGCGAGGCGGGAGTGCGTGCTGCAGGGAACGGGTGTGTGCACATGCGTGCACGCACGCTGCAAGGTGCGTGTGTGCTGCAGGGAGCTGGTGTGTGCACGCGTGTGTGTGCACGCTGCGAGGTACGTGTGTGATGCGTGCGGGTGTGTGCATGTGCATGCGTGCACGTTGCGAGGTGCGTGTGTGCTGCAGGGAGCTGGTGTGCACACGCGTGTGCGTGAACACTGCGAGGGGTGTGTGCGTGCTGCAGGGAGTGGGTGTGCACACGCGTGTGCGTGCACACTGCGAGGTGCGTGTGCTGCAGGGAGCTGGTGTTCACACGCGTGTGTGTGCACGCTGCGAGGTGTGTGTGTGCGCTGCAGGGAGCGGGGGTGTGCACGTACGTGCGTGCACGTTGCGAGGTGCGTGTGTGATGCGTGTGGGTGTGTGCACGTGTGTGCGTGCACGCTGCGAGGTGGTGTGTGCTGCAGGGAGCAGGTGTTCACATGCGTGTGTGTGCACGCTGCGAGGTGTGTGTGTGCGCTGCAGGGAGCGGGTGTGTGCACGTACGTGCGTGCACGTTGCGAGGTGCGTGTGTGATGCGTGTGGGTGTGTGCACGTGTGTGCGTGCACGCTGCGAGGTGTGTGTGTGCTGCAGGGAGCAGGTGTTCACACGCGTGTGCGTGAACACTGCGAGGTGGGGTGTGTGCGTGCTGCAGGGAGTGGGTGTGCACACGCGTGTGCGTGCACGCTGTGAGGTGCGTGGTGTGCTGCAGGGAGCTGGTGTTCACATGCGTGTGCGTGCACGCTGTGAGGGGGGGGGGGTGTGCTGCAGGGAGCGGGTGTTGCACACGCGTGTGCGTGCACGCTGTGAGGTGCGTGTGTGCGCTGCAGGGAGCGGGTGGGAGCCGCTCTCAGCCGCCCGGTACCGGGGGTGCCCGGCCGTGCCCCCCGCCCCCCCCCCCACCCCCGAGGGCAGCTCGGGGCCGGGACCCGGGGGGTGGCAGCACCCAGCGCACCCGCCCCCCGGGACACCCACCCGGCTGCAGCCCCGAGGTTCTGCCGGTGCCCGGTGCCCGGGGCCGCCCCGGAGCTCCGGCCCCGCCGCTCGGTCCCGGCTGGCAGCGGCAGCCCCCGGCCCGGTCGTCCCGCCCCCCCCCCCGGTTCCCCGGACGATGCCCGCGGCGGATTCGTTCGAGGAGCCGCGGGAGGGTCGCGGACATCGACCCGGCGGAGCCCCAGCCCCCCGCCGCCCCCCGCTCCGGGCCGGTGCCGCCGCCGCCGCCGCCCCGGTGGGACCGTCCCCGGGGTCGAGCGGGGCCACGGCGACCCCGACGGCGGGAGGACGCGCCTCCGCCCGCCCGGTCGGCGACACGGCTGTCGTGACAGAGCCCGGCAGCCCCGCGGTGAGCGGCGAAGCGGAGGCGGATTAACGAGACCGGCGGCGCGGAGCCTGCCCCCCCCCCCCCGCCCCCCGCCCCGCGACGGTCAGGACCCCGCGGAGCCTTCCCCCGTGCCTGCGACAGCCCCTGTCGTGAGAAGCGCTGCCTCTGTCACGACACCCGCTGCCGGGGCGCCGTCGGTATCGCCTTTTGGGCGCACCGGGCTCTGCCGGCATCAACCCCCCGGGGGGAACGGGGAAGGCGGGGGGGGGGGGGTCCGGACCGGGGCGGCGGGGGGGGGGGTGGGGGGTGTCCCCCGCCTTGATGGGGCCCCCGACGCGCTCCCGGCTCAGGCGCGCTCCCGGGGGAGGCGGGGGGCGGCGGCGCTCACGGGCGCGGGCGCGGACACGGGCGGGGGCTGCGCGCTCTGCCCCGCGTACAGTCGCGCCCCGCTCCGCTCCTCTCCCTTCCCCTCCCTGCCGGTACCGCTGCCGGTATCGTTGTCCCGGTAAGTGCCCGCGCGTAGACGGGGCGGGCGGGGATGCGGTGCCGGTAACCCGGGACTCCCCGTATGGGGAAACCCGGGGAGGCGACAGGGGTGTGCGCCCCGTCCGTGAGCGGAGAGCCCGGCACCGGCACCGGCACCGGCACCAGCACCGGCACCGGCAGCGCAGGGACCCGTCGGGCCGCCGTGTCCCGACAGGACGGGACGGGGCGGGGGGGGGGGGGGGGGGGGGGGGGAAGCACCGCGGCCGCATCCCCCGGCGCAGCCCCCGGGGTGGGCTCCGGGGATGCCGGGGGCAAGGTCGGTCTTAACCCACAACGGGACCGGGGGGAGCGGGGTCGGTGGCCGCCGCCGCCGCCGTGATTTCGTTGCCGTTCGTTAACCGGAGCTCCGGGGACGTGGAAAACGACCGGGAGGCACCGGGCAGCCCCGACCCACCGGGGGGGTGACCGGTCCCGGTCCTTAACGCTCCTCTCCGCCCGCAGCCCCCGCGCTGGCCACCGGCATGAAGACGGGAAGAGACTCCGTCCTGCCTGCAGCAGGCAACGCCGGTCCTGGGCTTCGGTGAGTGCCGGAGAGACCGGGAGCGGGTGCCACGCACCGGGGAGTGGGGACCGGGGAGACCCTCAGCCCCCCCCCAGCCCGGGCTGCTCAGGCAGCATCCCTGGCTGCCTGCCACATCCTCATCCTCCCCGGGCCGCTCCGGGGGGGGGGGGGGTCTCGGCGTGTCCGCAAGTTGCGGCGGGACCAGCCGGCCCTCCCTGCGCTGCCCGTTTTCCCCCCAACCGTATGATCCCATCTGCCGTCAGCGGCATTCCCTGCTCCTCTGCGGTGTTTATTCCCCGCTCGGGAAGGAGATTCCTTCCCCCCGGATTGTCGGGGTGATCAGGGGAGAAGGAGCACACCCCCCCCCCCCCCCCCCCCCTCGCTCAGCCTGGCTTTCTGGTTTGCCAATTTTGAGGCAGCAAAAGCCGCGGCAAGATGTTGGCGCGCTGCAAAATGCCATCTTGCAACCCCAAAGCAGCTGCGGCTCCGTGGGCTGAGGTTGTCCTTAACGGCAGACAGCGCCGGCATTTAGCAAGGCACAAGGCACGGAGCCCGGAAGGGACAGGGACACCGCAAGCATCCGCCCCTCGTCAGCCCCCACCTCCTGGATAAGCCCCTTCGGAGCCTCAGTTCATCCCGGCCCTTCGCTGATTTTAGGGAGCATCCCGCGCAGGGCCAGGCTGCGGTCGCGCGGCCCTCGACCATCCCAGCCGCGGGCGATAGCTGGCGAATTTTAAATCACAGCGAGGGTATCTGCCCACGAGACCCGCTGGGGAGTTCGCGTGCCGTGGGAGGGCCTGGATGCGGGGCGGGGGGGGGGGGGGGTTAATTTCGGATAATACTGGGATGAGGCACCCGAGCTGCCTCCCCTCCGCGTCGACGCTGGGCTCGCCGGTCGCGTCCCCCTCGTTGTCCTTTTCCCTTTCTCAGAGAGCCGCAACGTGGTGGGTTGGGGTTGCTCTTCGTTAACGTATTTGCGGGTCCAAACTGTTGCGTTTTTATAAGCCTTTAGGGCAGCGTAAGGCAGAATCTCCTTTACTTTCAGTTTTGCCTTTCTCCCGGGCCGGCTGCGGGGGGGATTCAGGGAAGCCGACAGTTTTCCCGGGATTTTTCACATCCCCTCTTCCCCCTGGAGCTCGGGATCGCTCGCTCGTCTCCCGTTGTGTTACGGCATCACCGTGTTCGTGGCCTGTGCCGAGGCGAGACTCAGGTGCGACTTATTGCCGGGGGCGGTGACCTCTGCTCCGGGCCCTGCCCGCGCATCCCGAGCCACGACACGGGCAGGCAGCAGGTGGGATTCTGCTGCCTCCCCACCACCCCGAATCTCTGGCATCCTCCTTGCCTGTTCGCTGAGCGAGAGGGAGGGACAAACATCCCCGGGCTGAAGTTTTGTGTCTCTCCCTTTTAGACTGATCCCGCATTCCCGGAGCTCCCTGGAGATGTAACTATCTGCTCTCAGACTAATTTGCTATTAGCTTATTCCCTGTTTTTTCCCCCTAAATTAAAGAAGAGTTGGGGATTTTTAGTCCCAGATGCCTCCGACCCACTGGAGGTTTGGCTGGTCCCGCGGTGACACGCAGCCCGTGGGGTCAAAGCCAAGAAGGGTGAAAATATTTGACTCCGGAAGTTAATAACGGAGGAAAAAGTGAGAAGTGGAGGCTCAACGTGGGATAAACATCCACGGAGAACCTCTGCACGTGCCCACAGCCACTGGGATGCGGTTGCTTGTTGCCTCGGCCGTCCACGCTGCCCTCCTGGCATTACAGAGCTGCACCACTGTAGCTCTTGTGCCGCTGCTCCGGCACCACCGGCAGCACGGCAGACATTCATTTTTCCTCTTCTTGGGCTAAAATCCTCATTTCCGCTCCTGATCTGCTGGATCCCGATCTGCAGGAGGGCTTTCGGGGTCTGGTCCTCTCCAGCTGATGCTGCCACCCGATTTCCAGGTCCCAGCGCTTAAATTAACGAGCTGCGCCGAGCCTGGGAGCTCCAAGGGACTCGACTTGCCGCAACGTCCCGCATCGCCCAGGCACGTGTCTGCAGGCTCAGCCAGCCGGGATGCTGCAGGACCCAAACCCAAGCACCGCAACGAAGTGGGGCAGAAGCTGCCTTCGCACGAGACACCCCCATTTTCGGGTGCATAGAAAGCCCAAATTAGCCCAATTTGCCCCCCTCCCCCCCCCCCCCCCCCCAACCAGTCCCGCGCTGGTGTTAACGACAGCGGCGCCCTTCAAGGCAGAGAGCATTTGCCGTGGTTTCAAATTCTTTCAGGACTTCGGGAAAGCATCTGCGGCTAAAATTGGACAGAAAAAGCGTTCAGAAAGCTTCCTGCTCACGGATACTTTCTGACCGCCTGCATTTCGCCTCCGCCGGGGCGGTCCTGCTGGCTCCGTGCTCCGCTCGTCCATCCTCCTACCGCCACTTTGAGCCTGCTGAGTCCAAGGAGCCGGAAAGCAAGTCGCTGATGGGCTGGTTCAGGGTCCTGGCTGGGATCTTCATCGGCAGAGGAGTGCGGTCAGGTGTAAGGGCTGCTTCCCAGAGCCCGGGAGAGAAGATCTGCAGGGCCGGGAAAGTCTCCGCGTGTTCCTGGAGGAGCAGAAAATCCCCTTTTGCTGGAGGTGCTGCTGGGTCAGGGCTCCTCTGTGTCTCCCAGCCTTGCGCAGAGGTCCACCGGAACGCGTCTCCTGCCGTCTGCCACCGCTACTTGTTGGCTTTGACTCCTTGCCCTGGGGCAGAGCCCAAATTAGAGCTGGGCTTAGTGTCCCCCCTCAACCCCACGTTCTTCCAAGGTGCAGCAGAAGACCTTGGTTGCCCTTGGCAGCTCACCTGCCGTTTAAACCAGCCATAAGCTTCATCCATGGGATGCCACCATCCCCCCCAACCCTTCGAGGGGGCTTGGGCAGGTGTTACCCCAGGACCCACGAGCTTACAGGAGGATAAAAGCATCGAGAAGCTGGAGAGGACAGAGATAAGTGCTCGTAAAACCCAAGGAGCTTGGCAGGGTGGAGGTGTGGACATCGGAGAGGGTGCCGCTGCCTGGCTCAGCCTGCAACCCAGATCCAGCGCCCCAGATAGTGTATTTATTACTCACTCCTTTACCTTGAAGTTGTCGTGACGAAGCCTTTGAAGAGCAGCCATAGATTTACATGTTGATAACGCCGAGGAGGAAAAAAAATCCCAAATCCCTGGAGCCTTTTTAAGCAGCTCTTGGCACCAAACCGGGGGTGAAACTGGACAAAATTCCGAGGCAGGTCTGTCCCCTGACCTGGACCAAGGTTTCCAACAAGCTCAGCACCCACAGTCTCCTGTCGAGACGCACATACATTTGCCCTCTGGTTCCCAAACGCGTGTTCTCCACGTCCTGTGCGATTTATAGAGTGCCAGAGCCGGGGGCTCGGGGTTCACCAGGAATTTACCACCTGCAGAGAAACCCAAAACCTGCTGCTTTCGCAGAGCCAACTTTGACATTTATTTTCAAGGTTGTCACAAAACCCTCCATGCCGAGCCTCCCTTCGCCCTCTCCTACGCTAACGCCACGTGGCTTTAAAATAAAAAAAAAGCGGAAAACAATAGTAGATGGTTGCAAGGAGTTATGTGAGGCTAAGCATCACCCCCCCCCCCCGTTATTGCAGGACATGATCCCCCTCCCCAGCAAAGGGAAACTCCTTCTCACGCCGTCTTTTCCCTGCTGCCCAGGTTCAGACTCCAAGATGCGGGAGGTGTGCGCCGGCTGCGACACCCCCATCTCCGACCGGTTCCTCCTGCGAGTCAACGAGCGCTCCTGGCACGAAGGCTGCGTGAAATGCGCCGTCTGCCTGCAGCCGCTCTCCGGGACCTGCTACTGTCGCAACCGGCAGCTCTACTGCAAACACGACTACGAGAAGTAAGTTTTCTCCCATTTTTCCTTCCCTCTCGGCTCTGTTTTGACCGTGTTGGGGGGGGGCTCAGTGGCGAGGTGGGGTTCTGGAAGGGTGGGCTGCGGAAGGGCATCGTGGTGTTGGTGTCACGTAGGCTGGCGAGGACCAGGTGAGTTGATAAGGACCACAGAGGCGTCCTGCGAAGGGATGCTGTCCAAGTGGAGGGACAGAAGCGTTCAGCTTTGATTTAACTTGGTGACACGGCAGGGGCGAAGAGGGAGAAGGGACGAGCTGTTGGCTGAAGAGGTTGGTGGTGGTTGTTGGGACGCTTTTTCAAGAAATGAGGGATGTCCAAGGCTGCCCAGGAGATGACAGCACTCCATGCCTTGTCCTTCTGGGACACGCGGGCCGGCAGTTTAACCTGAGGAGCTTTGCTCTGCAGCGAAGGTCCTGCTCACGGGGTGAAGAACAGATCGGAGGAGGGCAGGAGCGGGCACCTCTGTCCCCTCACCATTACGCTGGGAGCTGGCAGCAAGCCCTGCGTGCTCGTGCAGCGGGGCACGAGCCGCTCTTCGGGGCAGGGGAGCCCACGTCTGTGGTTACACCGCGTGGCTGTGCCTGTCTTTGCCGTGGCTAGGGCGCTGGGCTCTGCTCTGCTCGTGGTGGCAATCCTGTGCCTTCAGGAGGGTCAAGGCCACCAAATAGAACAGAATGGGACCGGAACGGAACGGAACAGGACAGAACAGGACAGGACAGAATAGAAAGAAAGGCAAGGCAAGAGAAGAGAAAGGAAAAGGAAAAGGAAAAGGAAAAAGGAAAAGGAAAAGGAAAAGGAAAAGGAAAAGGAAAAGGAAAGGAAAGGAAAGGAAAGGAAAGGAAAGGAAAGGAAAGGAAAGGAAAGGAAAGGAAAAGGAAAGGAAAGGAAAGGAAAGGGAAAGGAAAG